>NW_016822628.1:139015-156137 GCF_001698545.2 Rhinopithecus bieti | reverse complement strand
AAAAAAAAAAAAAAAAAAAAAAAAAAAGAGTGTTTCCAAAATGCTGAATCAAAAGAAAGGTTTAACACTGTGAGCAGAACCCACACATCAAAAAGCAGTTTCACAGATAGCTTCTTTCTAGCTTTTATCATGGGATATTTCATTTTTCACTCTAGGGCTCAATTCCCTCCAAAATGTCACCTTGCAGATTCTACAAAAAGAGAGTTTCCAAACTACGGAGTCAAAAGAAAGGTTTAAGTATGTGAGCTGAATGCATACATCACAAAGCAGTTTCACATACAGATTCTTTCCAGTTTTTATCTCGGGACATTCAGTTTTTCACTCTAGGCTTCATTGGGCACCAAAATGTCCCTGCACAGATTCTACAAAAAAAGTGTTTTCAACATGCAGAATAAAAAGAAAAGTTTAATTCTGTGAGCTGAATGCACACATCACAAAGCAGTTTCACTGATACCTTCTTTCTAGTTTTTATCACAAGATATTTGCTTTTTAACTATAGGCTTCACTGCTCTCTGAAATGCCCCTTCACAGATTCTACAAAAACAGTGTTTCCCATCTGTTGAATCAAAATAAAGGTTTAACTCTGTGAGCTGAATGTAGACATCACATAGAAGTTTCACAGATAGCTTGCTTGTAGTTTTTGTCGCAGGATATTCGGTTTTTCACTCTGGGCCTCCATGTCCTCCAAAATGTCTTTTTGCAGATTCTAAAAAAAGACGTTCTCTAAACTGCAAAATTGAAAGTAAGGTTTAACTCTCTGAGCTGAATTTACACATCACAAAGCAGTTTCACAGAGAGCTTCTTTCTAGTTTTTAATCTTGGGATATTCTGTTTTTTATTATAGGCCTCACTGCACTCTGAAATGTCCCATATTCAACAAAAAGAGTATTTTCAAATAGCTGAATCAAAAAAAAGGTTTAACTCTGTGAGCTGAATCCACACATCACAAAGCAGTTTCACAGACAGCTTCTTTCTGGTTTTAATCATGGGGTATCTATTTTTCACTATAGGACTCAATATCCTTCCCAATGTCCCTTGGCAGATTCTACAAACAGGTGGCTTCCAAACTGCTGAATCATAAGTAAGGTTTAACTCTGTGAGCTGAGTATCACAAAGTAATTTCACAGGTAGCTTCTTTCCAGTTTTTATTGCAGAATATTTATTTTTTCACTGTAAGCCTTAGTGCACTGAAATGTCCCTTCACAGATTCTACTAAAAGAGTGCTTCCAACCTTCTGAATAAATAGAAAAGTTTATCTCTGTGAGCTGAATCCAAACATCACAAAGCAGTTTCACAGAAAGCTTTTTTCTAGTTTTTATCGTGGGATGTTCAATTTTTCACTATAGGCTTCAGTGGGCTCTGAAATCTTTCTTCGTATATTCTATACAAAGAGTATTTCCAAACTGCTGAATCAAAAAAAAAAAAAAGGTTTAACTCTGTTAGCTGAATACACACATAACTAAGCCATTTCACAGACATCTTTTTTCTAGATTTTATCATGGGATATTCAATTTTTCACTCTAGGCCTCAATTCACTCAATTCACTTAGAAATGTCACCTTACAGATTCTACAAAAAAAGTGTTTCAATTCTGAGGAATCAAAGGTAAGGTTTAACTCTGTGAACTGAATGCACACATCACAAAACATTTTCACAGATGTCTTCTTTCTTGTTTTTATCTCAGGATATTTGGTTTTTCACTAAGGCCATAATTCCCTCCAAAATGTGCCTTCACAGATTCTACAAAAAGAGCATCTCCAAACTACTAAATCAAAACAGTTGTTTACCTCTGTGAGCTGAATCCACACATCACAAAGTAGTTTTACAGATAGCTTCTTTCTAAATGTTATAATGGGATATTCGATTTTTCACTATAAGTCTCAATGCCCTCCAAAATGTCCATTCGTGGATTCTACAAAAACATTTTTTTCCGGACTGCTGAATCAAAAGGAAGGTTTAACTTTGTGAGCTGAATCCCCATATCACAAAGCAGTTTCAAAGATAGCTTCTTTCTAGTTTTTATTGAGGATTATTCGGTTTTTCAATGTAGGCCTCACTGCGTTTTGAAATGTCCCTTCACAGATTCTAGAAAAAGAGTGTTTCCAAACTGCTGAATCTAAAGAAAGGGTTAACTCTGTGAGCTGAATCCGCACATCACAAAGCAATTTCATAAATAGTTTCTTTCTAGTTTTATTGCAGTATTTTTGGTTGTTCACTTTAGGCCTCAGTGTTTTCCAAAATGTCCCTTCACAGATTCTACATAGTGTTTCCAACCTGCTGAATCAAAAGGTAGGTTTAACTGTGAGCTGAATTCACACATCACAAAGCAGTTTGATACCTCACAGTTACTGAAAATAGCCAATCAAGTGTTTGTGAATAAAGATGCAACAAGCCTCAGAGAAAGCCGTAAGGAAGGTGTACGCCAGGCTAGGTGAAACGCCGACTTACTGGCTACAGCCATTAGGGGAATTCTCCTGAAAGGAGAGGGAAAGGGTGTTCTGGGAGGAATACCCAGTCTAATCGCCCACACTTGCAACATAACCAATGTGCCTATTGTAAGGAAATAGGACATTGGAAAGATAAGTGCCCCAACTGAAGGAAAAGCAAGGTGATTCAGAACAAAAGGCCTCACATAAAGATGAGGGAGCTTTGTTCAATCTGGCTGAAGGGCTACCGGACTGAAGGGGACAGGACTCAAGCGCCCTCAAGGAGCCCACAGTCAGGATTACAATTGGGGCAAGGACGTTAAGTTTTGGTCGATACTGGTGCTGAACGTTCAGTAGTAACTACCCTGGTCACCCCTTTATCCAAGAAAACCATTGACATAATCAGAGCAACAGGAGTTTCCAGTAAGCAGGCTTTCTGTCTACCACGGACCTGCTTGGTGGGATAGTTCATCAGTTCTTGCACATGTCTGACTGTCCCTTGCCCTTGCTGGGAAGAGACTTGCTTAGCAAGCTGAGAGCCACAATCTCCTTTACAAAACAGGGCTCGTTACAGTTAAAATTACCCGGAACAGGAGTTATCATGGCCCCATTGTTCCCCAGGAAGAAGAATGGAGACTTTTCTAACCAAGCCAGGCCAAGAGATAAAACAGCTCTAACTAAGTGATGGCCTCGAGTATGGGCAGAGGATAATCCTCTAGGACTGGTGGTCAACCAAGACCCCATACTCATAGAAGTTAAGCCTGGGGCCCAACCAATTAGACAAAAGCAGCATTTGGCTCCCAGAGAAGTTCTTGAAGGAATCCAGGTTCATCTCAGGCGCTTGAAAGCCTATGGAATTATAGTTCCTTGCCAGTCTCCATGGAACATCCCCTCCTGCCTGTCCCTAAGCCAGGGACCAAGGATTACCGGCCAGTACAGGACTTGTGCTTGGACAACCAAGCTACAGTGACTCTGAACCCAAAAGTTCCTAACCCTTACACATTGTTAAGGCTGCTGCTAGCTGAGGACAGCTGGTTTACCTGTCTGGACTTAAAAGTTGCCTTCTTTAGCATCAAGCTAGCTCCTGAGAGCCAGAAGTTGCTTGCCTTTCAGTGGGAAGATCTGGAGTCAGGTGTCACTACTCAGCACACTTGGACCCGGCTTCCCGAAGGGTTCAAAACTCCCCTACTATCTTCGGGGAGGCCCTGGCTTGAGACCTGCAAAAGTTTCCTGCTAAAGACTTAGGCTGTGTCTTGCTCCTATATGTGAACGACCTTCTGCTGGGACACTCCACGGTAGTCGGGTGTGCAAAAGTGTGGATGCCCTGCTTTGACACCTGGAGGACTGCGGGTATAAGGTGCCCAGGAAGAAATCTCAGATCTCCAGACAGCAGGTATGCTACCTGGGATTCACTATTAGGAAAAGTGAGGGCAGCCTGGGGTCAGAAAGAAAGCAGGTCATCTGCAGCCTATCGGAACCTAGAACCAGAAGACAAGTAAGGGAATTCCTAGGAGCTGTGGGGTTTTGCAGATTATGGATTCCAAACTTTGCAGTAGTAGCCAAACCTTTGTATGGGGTTACAAAGGGGAGCGACTGGGAGTGTTTTGAATGGGGCTTCTACAACAGCAAGCCTTTTGTAAGTTAAAGGAAAACTTATGTTGGCCCCAGCCCTAGGACTATCAGATTTGACAAAGCCCTTTACACTCTATGTGTCAAAAGAGAAAAAATGGCAGTTGGAGTTTTAACCCAGACTGTGGGCTCCTGGCCAAGGCCAGTGGCCTATGTCTCAAAACAACTAGATGGGGTTTCCAAAGGCTGGCCACCGTGTCTAAGGGCCCTGGCGGCAACAGCCCTATTAGCACAAGAAGCAGATAAACTAACCCTTGGACAAAACCTGAATATAAAGGCTCCCGATGCTGTGGTAACTTTGATGAATACCGAAGGACGTCACTGGTTAACAAATGCTAGGTTAACCGAGTACCAAACTTGCTATGTGAAAATCTCTGCATAACTACTGAAGTCTGTAATACTTTCAATCAGAGAGCCCAGTTGAGCATAACTGTGTAGAGGTGCTGGACTCAGTGTATTCTAGCAGATCTGACCTTTGAGACCAGCCATGGACATCAGTAGACTGGGAGTTATACACGGATGGGAGCAGCTTCATCAACCCACAAGGAGAAAGATGTGCAGGATATGTGGTGGTGGTAACTTTGGATGCTGTCATTGAAGCCAAACCGTTGCCACAGGGCACTTCAGCCCAGAAGGCTGAGCTCATTGCTTAAACTTGGGCTCTAGAACTCAGTGAAGGTAAGACTGTAAACATCTACACTGACTCTTGATATGCCTTTCTAACCCTCCAAGTTCATGGAGCATTATATAAGGAAAAGGGCCTGCTAAAGTCTGGGGAAAGGACATAACATATCAAGAAGAAATTCTACAATTATTAGAGGCAGTGTGGAAACCTCAGAAGGTGGCAGTCATGCACTGCATGGGACACCAGCAAGCCTCCACCTCAGTGGCCTTAGGAAACTCTCGAGCTGATTCAGAAGCTTGAAAAGCAACATCTACCCCTTACCAGGCATTGGTAGCAGGCCCGTTACTCCCTCAAACACCTGAGCTGGTACCTTCCTATTCTAAGGAAGAAAAGACTTCTTCCACCCAGAAGGGGACAAGTAATAAAAGGAGAATGGATCATACTGCCAGATGGGAGGGTAGGTGTGCCGCAGTTGTTGGGATCCACAGTCGTATTGGCCATGCATGAAACCACTCATTTAGGACAAGAGTCACCTGAAAATTGTTAGGCTGGTACTTCTACGTCTCACACTTGCCAGCCCTTGCCAAAGCAGTAGCACAACGGTGCGTTACTTGGTGACAGCACAATGCAAGGCAAGGCCCCGCTGTTCCGCTCGGCATACAAGCTTATGGAATGGTNAATAGTTTAGGAAAAGTATGCCAGGAAACAGGATTAAAGTGGATACAAGCCCTTCCTATGGTATTGTTTAAAATTAGATGCACTCCTTCTAAGAAAACAGGATACTCCCCTTATGAAATACTGTATCATAGGCCTCCTCCTATACTATGGGAGCTTCCAGGCACTCCCTGAGAATTAGGTGAAATTGAATTACAGCGACAGCTACAGGCTTTAGGAAAAATTACACAAACAATCTCAACTTGGGTAAATGAGAGGTGTCCCATCAGCTTATTCTCCCCAGTTCACCCTTTCTCTCCGTGAGATCGCGTGTGGATCAAGGACTGGAACGTAGCCCCTTTGCGGCCACCGTGGAAAGAACCTCAGATTGTCTTCCTGACCACCCCCATGGCTGTAAAGGTAAAAGGAATCCCAGCCTGGATCCACCACAGCCATGTGAAACCTACAGCTGCTGAAACCTGAGAGGCAAAACCGAGCCCTGACAACTCCTGCAAAGTGACTCTGAGGAGGACGACAAGCCCTGCTCCAGTCACACCCGGAAGCTGACTGGTCTACGCATGGCTGAAGCATGAGGAGAATCATCATGGGACTAATTTTCCTTATAATTTGGACTGGTATCATAAAAACTTCTACTGATTTTCCCTGCATGGAGGACTGCTCTCAGTGTATACATCAGGTTACCGAGCTAGGGCAACAAGTTAAAAATATCTTTCTGTTCTATGGTTACTATGAATGCCTAGGAACTTTAAAAGGAGCATGTTTATATAATGACACTCAGTACAAGGTATGTAGCCCAGGAAACGACCGACCAGATGTGTGTTATGATCCCTCTGAGCCTCCCATGTCCACAGTTTTTGAAATAAGATTAAGGACTGGAGACTGGTCAGGACTTCTAAATGATACAAGTAAAGTATTAGACAGAACAGAAGAAAAAGGGGTGCGCAAACACATAATCTTGAAATTTGATGCTTGTACTGTCATTAACAGCAATAAGTTAGGAACGGGATGTGGCTCTTTTAGTTGAGAAAAAGGCTATATGACCAAAAATAAGTACATTTGTCATGAATTAGGACAGTGTGGAAATGAATGTGGATACTGGTCTTGTATCATTTGGGCCACTTGGATAAAAAATGAAAAGGATCCAGTCCACCTTCAGGAAGGAAAAAATGGCCCTTCCTGTACTAAAGGACAATGTAACCCCTTAGAACTAGTAATAACAAATCCTCTTAATCCCTGCTAAAAAAAGGGGAGCATGTGGCCTTAGGAATTGATGGGGCCAGACTGGATCCTTGAGTAAGGAGAAGTTTACAAACGCTCTCCTGAGCCAGTGTTTCAAACCTTCTATAATGAACTAAATGTGCCAGTACCTGAAATTCCAGGAAAAAACCAGAAATTTGTTTTTGCAATTAGCTGATCATGTAGCCCAGTCTCACAATGTCACTTCATGTTATGTATGTGGAGGAACTGTAATGGGAAATCAATGGCCATGGGAATCCAGAGAATTAATACCTACAGACCCAGTTCCTGATGAATTCACAGCTCAAAAGAATCACCCTGGTAATTTCTGGGTCCTAAAAGCCTCAATTATTGGACAATATTGCATAGTTAGAGAAGGAAAAGAATTCGCTAACCTCGTAGGACTACTTAGTTGTCTGGGACGGAAACTGTATGATGGTACCACTAAAACACTCACTTGGTGGAGTTCAAATCACACAAAGATAAATCCATTTAGTAAATTACCCAAGTTGCAAACTGTGTGGACCCACCCAGAGTCCCACTGGGACTGGACAGCCCTCACTGGATTATACTGGATATGTGGGCAAAGAGCTTATGCCAAATTACCTGACCAGTGGGCAGGTGGTTGTGTTATTGACACTATTAAACCATCTTTCTTCCTACTGCCCATAAAAACAGGCAAACTCCTGGGCTTCTTTGTCTATACTTCCCGAGAAAAGAGAAGCATAGCTATAGGAAATTGGAAAGATGATGAATGGCCCTCTGCAAAAATCGTACAATATTATGGGCCTGCTACCTGGGCACAAGACAGCTCATGGGGGTACCAGACCCCCACTACATGATCAACAGAATCATACAGTTACAAGTTGTCTTAGAAATAATCACTAATAAAACTGGCAGAGCCTTGACTATTCTGGCCTAGCAAGAAACTCAGATGAGAAATGCTATCAAAATAGATTGGCCCTCGACTACTTGCTAGCAGCTGAAGGAGGGGTCTGTGGGAAATTTAACCTTACTAATTGCTGTCTACACATAGATGATCAAGGGCAAGTAGTTGAAGACACAGTTAGAGATATGACATAACTGGCACATGTGCCCATGCAAGTGTGGCATGGATTTGATCCTGGAGCCACGTTTGGAAAATGGGTCCCAGTGCTAGGAGGATTTAAAACTCTTATAATAGGAGTTATAATAGTAATAGGAACCTGCTTACTGCTCCCTTGTTTGCTACCTGTACTTCTCCAAATGATAAAAAGCTTCATCACTACCTTAGTTCACCAAAATGTTTCAGCACAGGTGTACTATATGAATCACTATCAATCTGTCCTGAAAGAGGACATGGGTAGTGAGAATGAAAGTGAGAACTCCCACTATTGAATGAGATTCTCAAAGCTGGTGGGGGGCAATAAGGGAGGAGACCACCCCTCCTATTGTCTTATGTCCAATTTCTGCCTCCAAAGAAAGAAATAAAAATGAAAAGGCAGAAAAGAAATCCAGAAGCAGACAGCCCGGCACCACACCCTGGGCTTGGTAGTTAAAGATCAACCCCTGGCTTAATTGGTTACATTATCTATAGATTAAAGACATTGTATAGAAAGGCACTGTGAAAATCGCCATCCTGTTCTGTTCCAATCTAATTACTGGTGCATGCAACCCCCAGTCCTGTACCCCCTGCTTGCTCAATCAATCACGACCCTCTCAAGCGGACCCCCTTAGAGTTGTGAGCCCTTAAAAGGGACAGGAATTGCTCACTCAGGGAGCTCAGCTCTTGAGATAGGAGTCTTGCCAATGCTCCTGGCCAAATAAACTACTTCCTTCTTTAACTCGTTGTCTGAGGGATTTTGTCTGCAGCTTGTCCTGCTACATACCTAGCTCATTTCATGGGAGATGCTTAAGAGAGCACTGTGTTCTCATTGCATGGTGACATTCCTAAGCTGTTGCCTTAGAAAGGCTCAAAGAGAGAGCCTTTTCTTATAATATAAACATTGGCTCAGCCTGCATCCTTCATGCTTCTGTCGATTTGGCAAGAGGCACCCACAGGTAACACAGTGTAGCCCAGGGCAGGTCTGTCGGTCTGTCCATGCCAGGCCTCTCTTATCATCTACACTGGGCAACCCCACTTGTCCCACCATAACCGTGTGATGCTGGGGGAGCAGGAAAAGAGGCGGCTTTTCCTGACAGGGTCAGGTTGTCAGGAGTTGGAATCCTGGAGGATCTGTCTGTCATGTTCACATCCAGGTCATGGCTGGTGGAATAAACGTTTGAGTGTAAGGGACCAAGTTTGTCTACTCAGATGTGAATCCAAGGCGTTTAAGCTGTTCTCTGGTTTCCTCACTGGCTGGGGGTCTATGCAAATGCTATGTGCCTGATCCGGGGGGCAGAATTTCTAATGGGGATATCACCTTGTGGTAAAATCAAGGCAGATCATTAATTTTTTTATTTTTGGCCTAACTGCTGGGCACTCTCTTTACAGAGCTGCATTAAAATCAATGAGCAGCTGTTTGATGGGTTAAACGCCCTCATCTCCTTTTACAAGGGGCAGGTTTACTACACCACCAAGCATGGCCCTCAGCGAGCTATTGTTGTAACTGATTAAGGTAAAGAGAAACGCCACACTCTGAGGTGAATTCAGGAGTCATTTATTAGCTGGTGACTGAGAGATGGCTAGTGTTCAAAATTCTCTCCATCCCGAAGAAGGGGCTAGATTTGTTTTATTCCATAGTTTAAATAGGGGAGGGGGAGCTTAGCTGAAGCAATTTTTACAGAAGCAGAACTGGCAAAAGTTAAAAAATTAATTGGTTACAAAGGCAGTTACAAAAAATAAACAGTTCCAGGTGCAGGGGCTTAAACTATCACAAAGAGATAAATGCATGGGCTTTAGGTGTCATCCACCGAGTGCGTCCCCAGGAGCTGCTGGTTCAGCTTACCTCAATATCTTATCAGTAAGTGCATACCTGGATGTGCTTGGAGTCAGCTTTCACTAGTTATGCCCTTAAGGGAGGGAAGAAAAGGGGGTTGTAAGTGAAGGAACTAAAATGGAGTCTGTCTGACTCTCTCAGCTAAGAGAGACAATCAGGTTAAAACAAGATAGGGTATCACATTCTCCACTCGTGTTTTGGCGAAATCAAATCATTGATTCCTTGGTTATAACAAGGGGGTTATATTGGGTTCCAAGATACATAAGTTTGATAGAAGCTATGCTCTGCTTTATAAAGTGAAGAAACCAATTTAATAGACAAGCCACAAAGGCTAAACCTAACACGAGGAGGAGAAGGGGTCGTGCCAATCCAGTAATTAGAATAGTTAGCGTGGATTCCAGTTAAACACACTTTGGTACCGGGGGTGTTATTTTCTCGCTCCCGTTGGCATCTATCCAGATTTTCTTGAACTTTTTGGAAAGTATCTTTTATGACCCCAGACTGATTGGCATAAAAACAACAACTCTCTCCCAGAGCCACGCATAACCCTCCTTGGGAGAGAAATAGTAGATCTAAGCCTTGGTGGTTTTGAAGGACTACGTCAGCTAGAGACTCTACCTGGGTATGCAGTATATTTATGGCTTATTGGAGATTGCTTAAATCTGCATCTACTTGTTGGGACAGGGACATTAGTCCAGTTTCCCCTTGAACCAGGGCAGCCGTGCCAATGGCTGCTGATCCAGCTATGCTAAGGCCTGCCAGAAGGGGCACAAGGAGTGGGGCAGCTCGGCGAAACCTGGAATGTAATTCAGGGGGAGCAATGAGAAGTTGTCCTTCTGGCCTGCTGTACATGTAGACCTGGGGGAGCACATGAACCAACACACACAGAAGGGGCCCCAGTTCAGTCCCATTGATGCAGCTAGTGAGGCCTGAAGTGCAGGTCAGCCAGGTATTGTTGGGTGCCTGGTAGGAGACTGAGGTGTTTAAGGAAGTAAGTACAGACTTATTAAAGGTAGCCTGAAAGGGAGAAGCAGAGAAGTTATAGCTGCCTGTTTTTGCTTTTCAAACTCTTGATTGTCAAAAACTTTCTGGGCTATTTCTAAAAGCTGACTGATGTTCATTCCAGCAAATCCCTCTAATTTTTAAATTTTTTTCTAGTATCAGGGGCTGCCTGAGCCACAAATGCCAAATTAATAGCACGGCTATTCTTGGGAGCCTCCAGGTCAAAAGGGGTGTAAGTCCAATGGGCCTCCTGGAGGCATTCCAAAAACACTCCCGGTGACTCATCAGGACCCTGGACAGCTTCAGTTGTCTTGCATAAATTTATGGGTTTTTGAGCAGCTCCTTTGATACTGGCAAGGAGATAGTGGGGAAAATCATCCAAGGCTCTCTTCCCCATTGAGGAGTTTGGATCCCAGTGAGGCTGGGTAGAGGGAAAAACCTCCTCAAGGAGGTCTTGGGCTTTCCCCTCTGGTCTACTGGCTGATGTAAGGAAATACTTTCTAGCCTCTGTCTGGATACCGTCCCTGTCTTCAGAGGTGAAAAGGACTAAAAGCAGTGGCTGAGAGTCATCCCAGGTGGGCTGGTGAGTCAGGAGCACAGACTCCATCAGTGAGGTCAAGACCTGGGGCTTTTCAGAGAAAGGGGGATTATGAGCTTTCCAATTGTGCGGGTCAGAAGTAGAGAAGGGGACATAAACTAAAAATGGAGCAGAACGCTCACTGCCCAGAGGGATTTGTGCCTCTCTCAGCAGGAGGAGGGGGGCTACCTCATCCTGCTGAGGCCGTAATCAGGAGGCTACAGACAGAGAGGTCACAGGGGATGTAGTCAAAGAGACTAGGGAAGATTCTGGGAGAGCAGTAGGGTTGTAGGGGGGCGGACATGGATAAGGAAAATTTTCCTCTTCTTTAGAAGGAGGCAGTACAGGAGGAGATGAGGGAATTGAGGGTTGGGGCAAAAGTGCGGTCTGGCTCAAAAGTACCTTGGAGGTGGGATCATGAATGGTGCATGAGTGGAGCCATGCAGGAGGGCTCTGGATAAAACTCAGCCATTGAGCAATATAGGGAAACTGATTGGGGTGACCAGGAGTTCCAGCAATGACCTGCCACACAGACTGAACAGCTGTGGGGTTCAGTGACCCTTCTGGGGGCCACCCATTTCCAAGCTGTGGCCATTCTACTTCACAGAGTGTCCAGAGTTTGGCTTTCTTAAGGCAGACTCCGTAATCCTCTGAGAAACCTGGAGAGAAATTCTGTAATGTATATTGGAGAGGGCTCCAATCTTTACGGGGCTGGGAAGAAGAGCTCCCCATTCTGGAGGCAATTAACAAGTTCTAAGCAGAAATATTAAATCCAGCATGAACAGAGAAATTCATGATCTGGGGAGCTGTAGTACTGGCAGAACAGAAGTATTATAGCCAGAAGAAGTAGGAAAACAACTGTAGCCAACACTTCTGGCCTCATAAGATCTGTTTCTTTAAGCTTTGAGATCTAGGGGGAGGAAAAGAGGTGAGTCTGAGGCCAATGGGACCTACGTGATCCCCCCCTCCTTTCTGACTTATAGCCCAAATATCTTTGGTGTCTCCATGACTCAAAGGCAAAATGTTCAAACTCGGCCCTTTCTTTTAAGGGTTTAGGAAGGAGAGTAGAGTCAAGTCTTGGAGGTGCTGGACTTGCTGTGACACAGGAAAACAAGATGTGTGGGGTAAGGGATGGGGATGAGGAGGAAAGGGGCCACTCGAATCTCTCCTAAGGTAGGACAGTAGCCACAGAGGGATAGAATAAGAGACCAGGTGGAGCAAGGTGGTACAGGCATAGGTTTCTCTGCACAGTGCCTTATCTAAGGGCATGGGAAAAGTTACGAGATGACAGAAAAGGTGAGCAAGGAAGTCTGCAGGGTGGCTATTTTGAATCCACAACTGTTTTAAAGAGGAGGTAGTCTAGTCACTGGGGCATGCGCTGTGGCAATCCAAATGCCAGCAATCTTTACAGTGTCAGAAATCCGAAATGGGTGAATGTTTCCCACACCCCTCCCCATAACAACACCTGATTTCTTTCTGACAGAAAGGGCAGGACTGGGAAGGCCAGCACAAATGACTGATGAGAAATTTGACCTCCTGTGTTAGAAAATCTGCACTCAGGACTTTGAAGAAGTCCTTGCCCAGTCGCCTTGGGCAATATCAATGACCTGACATGTGAAACTTAGACAGACACCAGACAGGACAAGAGACACTGGGGTATACAAACAACCATGACAATTTTTATAGACAGACAAGGGGAGGGGATCCCGTGATGGGATCAGTTAGATGCCCACCTGGCCGCTCCCCCAGAGGGAACTTAGGCTCCTCTTGGCATTGGCAGGCCGGTATAAAACCCTGGCTCAGATCGAGCTATGCCCGATGCTGCCTTAAGCCTTATGAGGTTGCTACGGAACTGCAGGTGAGGGTCCACTCGAACTCTGTAGCTTTCACCATGGAGTTACAAACTGGAAATTCAGACACAAGCCCTTGAACTCCACATTCACACATCCACTCACACAGAGTTTATTACAGTTCTTTATTCCTGTTCTAAAACAGAAGTCTCCTGTAGACCTGAATGAGAGAAGGAGAAGAGAAAGAGAGGGTGAGAGAGTGACTAGTCTTACAGAGAAGCCTGACAGAAACCAGGACTCTGTCTTCCAGTGTCCTGGAATGTGGGCAGAGTCAGAGGGATGCCCTCATCAGGGCAGCTTCCCTCCCAGAGAAACAGAGTGAGACAGAAACCAGAAACCAGGACTCTGCCTTCCAGCATCCTAGAATACGGGCAGAGTCAGAGGGACGCCCTCGTCAGGGCTCCTTCCCTCCCAGAGAAAGAGTCAGATCTGACTTACCTTCTCAGGATCAGAAACGGAGGACTCAGGAGTTGATTTTGGTGGGCACACACCTGCAGTCGATCCATTCCCCTCCGGAAGACGGTGGCCTATGGGGCCCTGGAACGTCTTCAGGTGGCACCCCCCAATAAGCCCACCGTCTGTCTGGGGGAGCCCGGAGCGAGTCCGGCACTCACCCGGTGGCGATTAGCTCACTAGGGCCTCCAAATGTAACCGAGTGAGGTATAGAGAAAGGCCACACTCTGAGGTGAATTCAGGAGTCCTTTATTAGCCGGCAACTGAGAGGCGGCTAGTGCTCAAAATTTTCTCTACCCCGAAGAAGAGGCTAGATTCATTTTTATACCATGGTTTAAATAGGGGAGGGGAAGCTTAGCTGAAGCAATTTTTACAGAAGCAGGACTGGCAAAAAGTTAAAAAATTAATTGGTTACAAAGGCAGTTACAAAAAATAAACAGTTCCAGGTGCAGAGACTTAAACGATCACAAGAGATAAATGCATGGGCTTTAGGCACCATCCACCGAGTGCATCCCCAGGAACTGCTGGTTCAGCTTGCCTCAATATCTTATCAGTAAGTGCATTCCTGGACGTGCTTGGAGTCAACTTGCACTAGTTATGTCATTAAGGGAGGGAGGTAAAGGGGGGCTGTAAGTGAAGGAACTAAAATGGAGTCTGTCTGGCTTTCTCAGCTAAGAGAGACAATCAGGTTAAAACAAAGTAGGGTATAACACTATGGTGAGAGCAGACACATGGGAGTCTCTACAGACAGGGGCCTGACAAGACCAGGATGGGCCCTGGACCCAGTCCCAAACATGGACTCTTTTGGCTCTGTCTTAGAGCTTTTTTCTATGCGTGACCAAAAGTTTTACTCCCCAAAAATCTGGCCTTCATTAGTCCCAATGCCATCTTGGTTAGGTGTAAATCCCTGTTTACATACTTGCAGAAATATCAAAGAAGACCTTTGCGTTGTCTTTACTTTACACTAGGCTGTATTTATTCATGTTGCTACAGTTTGTACTGTTTTAACTATTTGCCCCAGGTATCTTCTGTAGCAGGCAGCTTCACTGTACTGCCAGAGCTTCTCCGAGACTTAAAAGCCACCACTACTACTAGGGAGGTTTGTACACAAAAATAGGGAAGAGGTTACATGAAAAATAGTTGACATTGTTCCATGCATTCGTCTGCAATGTGTCATCTCAGAGAACTCATCCTTGTAGTTCATCAGGGCATAAACCATGCCTTCACATGTCTTTGTAGTGTTCTATAAAAGGAGGTCTTTCCCCAGAGTGGTTTAGCCTTTCAATGCTGGTGGAGCCTGCCATAGTAACATTCTATTTTCATTTTAGCTGTAATGTAGAAAACATTACGTATGTCATGATTGGCTCTAACAGTTTGCTTGGGCTTCCATAACCCAATACCATGGACTGAAGGTCTCATAATTCTGGAGGCTAGACATTCAACATCAAACTATTGGCTGGAGTGGTTTCTTTAATGCCTCATTCTACTTGAGATGAGATGACCACCTTCTATTTCTATTTTCACAGGGTCTTACCTTGAGCTTCTCTGTGTCTTTACTCTTTTTAAAAGGACTCCAGTCATATTAGATTAGGATCCACTTTACTTAACTTACTGAATCATAGTCACCTTTTTAAGGACCATATGTCCAAAGGCTCTCTCACAATTTGAGGTTGATTACATTATATATGCCTTAGAATATCAACATATAAATATTAGAATATCAACATATAAATTAGGGAGAAGAGACAATTTAGAACATTATCTGCATTAATCCCCTGTTGATGGTAGATTCCCAGGAAAGTGATAACTGGGTGAAAGGATATACATATGTAAAATTTTTATAGCTACAGGCAGATGACTTTCCACAAGGTCTGTGGCAAGTACATTGCTATCAGTAGTCCCTGAATATAGCTGCTTCTCTGGACACAGCCTCCCTTGGATGTTAACATTCTTTGAATTTTTTGACCATCTCATGTCTGTGGGGCAAATAAAAACACATTGTTCCTTTTATTTCTAGTTTTCCAACTGGTACGTTTGAGTCACCTTTTCATTGTTATTTTAAATATGGATTTGGGTTTTCTGTTCCTCAAGTTATCTGTCTTGCCTGTCTTGCCCTGTTCACTGTCTCCAAAATGGAGAAGAAAAAAGTCTTCTCCAGGTTCTTCCACTCAATGTCAGAAACCACTGTGTTTCAGGTAATTTAGAGGGAATGTCATGAAGTCCTCTCTGTGGAAGGTTCTTAGTTCTGACCCATGTGCTGTTCAGCAGCCATTTGAAATTGCAAAGCCTGTGTTTTCTCATCTCTGCACTGAGGACATTTTTGGAGAACTCAGTGGGAAAATGCACTTCATACAGGCTATTAATACTGAGGGTACTGTTACTTCACAGCTGACAAAATTTCATGAGAATTTCTTGAATTCTCAAGAATTTCAGTGGTTAGATTATCACCCACTCCCATATAAAAAATTTTTTAAAGTCTAAAATTTCTTTTGTCAGGCACATGTATGTCCTCTACATTCACAAGAAGAAATGTTTGTGGCCAGGTGTGGTGGCTCATGCCTGTAATCCCAGCACTTTGGGATGCCAAGGCAAGTGGATCACCTGATGTCAGGAGTTTGAGACCAGCCTGATCAACATGGAGAAACCCCATTTCTACCAAAAATGCAAAATTAGTCAGATGTAGTGGTGCATGTCTCTAATCCCAGCTACTTGGGAGCCTGAGGCAGGAGAATAATTTGAACCCAAGAGACAGAGGTTGCAGTGAGCTGAGATTGCACCACTGCACTCCAACCTGCGCAACGAGAGTGAAACTCCATTAAAAAAAAAGAAGAAGAAGGAAAAGAATAGTAGAATGTATGCTCATGCTTCTGACTTTTGGGGCTTTTCCAAAGAGTGGTTTCTGTCTGCCATGACACGGAATACTCAAAGACATGGTTGTATACTTCAAATGACAGTTTGGTTTGGCTGAGACCAAAGGTAATAAAAGAAAATGAACTTGAGAAAAGATTTGAGAGACCTTCAGAATTTCTAGGCCAACCAGATTGTGTCAGACTCCCTCTGGACAAAGCCACTATGTAGAAACTGTGACTGGTAATTTTTTTTAAATTTCCAAGTTTAATGATGGACATATATAACATAATACAATATAATCAGCCAAAAATTACAATATATACAAAGTATTAGGGTATTATGGCCCAATAAGAAAAACAAGATAAATATCCAGAAATCTACCCTAAAGAAATGGAGATGTATAAATTACCTAAAATTTTTTAAAGTAATTATCTAAACGGTACTCAGTGAGCAAAATGTGAGCACAGACAACTAAAGTAAAAAAAAAAAAAGTGAGAACATACACAATAAGATAAAAGTAGTAAAAGCAAATTATGGAGTTGAAGAATATAAAATACATAATGCCTGCAAATTTATCAAATTAAGAAAAAAACATAAAATTAAAAGTTCAACAAATTTTAACTAGTACAAACACAAAAAGATTCATAATGAGAAAAATCATAAGCAAAGTTTTGAAAGTCACAGACTAGTAGATAATCTTGAAAGTCAAAAAAGGAAATAATGTGTTATTTATAAGGGTGCTTCTTTGATACTATCAGTGAATCTACGGCAAGAATCTTGCCGGCAGAAGGGACAATGGTAATATAGTCAATGTTCTGAAAGAACACAAACTTTTTTTTTTTTCTCTCTCTTTTTTATAATTATACTTTAAGTTCTAGGGTA
>NW_016822628.1:120107-134398 GCF_001698545.2 Rhinopithecus bieti | reverse complement strand
GGTGTGGGGTGTCAGACTGCCCCTAGTGGGGGATGTCTCCCAGTTAGGCTACTCAGGGGTCAGGGACCCACTTGAGCAGGCAGTCTGTCCGTTCTCAGATCTCAACCTCCGTGTTGGGAGATCCACTGCTGTCTTCAAAGCTGTCAGACAGAGTCACTTGCATCTGCACAGGTTTTTGCTGCTTTTTTTGTTGTTGTTGTTTAGCTGTGCCCTGTCCCAGAGGTGGAGTCTACAGAGACAGGCAGGTTTCCTTGAGCTGCTGTGAGCTCCACCCAGTTTGAGCTTCCCAGCGGCTTTGTTTACCTACTTAAGCCTCAGCAATGGTGGCCACCCCTCCCCCAGCCTCACTGCTGCCTTGTGGCTACATTGCAGACTGCTGTGCTAGCAATGAGGGATGCTCTGTGGCCATGGGACCCTCCCAGCCAAGTGTGGGTATAATCTCCTGGTGTGCCCGTTTGCTTAAAGCGCAGTATTGGGGTGGGAATTACCCGATTTTCCAGGTGTTGTGTGTCTCAGTTCCCCTGGCTAGGAAAAGGGATTCTCTTCCCCCTTGCACTTCCCAGGTGAGGCTATGCCTCGCCCTGCTTCAGCTCTCACTGTTCGAGCTGCAGCAGCTGACCAGCAGCGATTGTCCGGCACTCCTTAGTGAGATGACTCCAGTACCTCAGTTGAAAATGCAGAAATCACCAGTCTTCTGTGTTGCTCGCGCTGGGAGTTGGAGACTGGAGCTGTTCCTATTCGGCCATCTTGCTCCGCCCCCCTCTCTTTTTAGAACACAAACTTTTAATCAATAATACTATATCCAGGTAAACTATTTATCAAAATGAAGAAAAAGTAAAGACCTTTAGTGATGACCGCATACTACAAAAGCATATCGCCACTATGACTGCACTACAAGAAATGCTAAAGATAGTTTTCTCATTAAAAATAAAGTGATGCTAACCAGCACTGCAAAATTACATGACAGTACATAACTCTCTGGAAAAGACATATACAGGCACAAA
This sequence comes from Rhinopithecus bieti, assembly GCF_001698545.2. Classification (NCBI taxonomy): domain Eukaryota; kingdom Metazoa; phylum Chordata; class Mammalia; order Primates; family Cercopithecidae; genus Rhinopithecus; species Rhinopithecus bieti. The sequence goes on along the minus strand of NW_016822628.1, from coordinate 133,394 downwards.
AACAAAGTTCTGATGAATTCAAATGATGGTTCATAAAACATATGTAATTATGTTATATAATTAAAAAAACAAAAGCCTAAAATATTCAAAAACCTTTGTTAATGATATATAGTATAAAAAGATATTAGTGACATCAATAATATAAAGTTGAGGCAGATGGAAAGAGGAAGAATGTTTGTATGCAACTAAAGTTGAGTTGTTACTGGCCAGGCATGGTGGCTCATGCCTGAAATCCCAGCATTTTGGGAAGCTGAGGCAGGTGGATCACCTAAAGTCAGAAGTTTGAGACCAGCCTGGCCCACATGGTGAAACTCCGTCTCTACTAAAATTACAAAAAAATTAGCTGGGTGTGGTGACAGGCACCTGCAATCCTAGCTACTCGGGAAACTGAGGCAAGGGACTCACTTGAACCTGGGAGGCGGAGTTTGCAGTGAGCTGAGATCGCACCATTACACTCTAGCCTGGGCAACAGAATGAGACTCCATCTCAAAAAAAAAAAAAGTTAAGGTTTTACAATATAAAATGTATTGTAACTTTAAGAGGTTTTATGGGCCAGGTGCGGTGGCTCATGCCTATAATCCCAGCACTTTGGAAGGCTGAGGTGGGTGAATCGTGAGGTCAGGATTTCAAGACTAGCTTGGCCGACATGGTGAAATCCCCCCATCTCTACTAAAATTACAGAAAATTAGCCAGGCGTGGTGGTGGGCGCCGGTAATCCCAGCTCGTGGGAAAGCTGAGGAAGGAGAATCATTTGAACTCAGGAGTCGGAGGTTACAATGAGCTGAGATCGTGCCACTGTACTCCAGCGTGGGCTACAGTGTGAGACTCTGTCTCAAAAAAAAAAAGAGAGAGAGAGAGAGATTTTTATGTAATCCCCATGGCAACCACAAGGAAAATATTTACAGAGATACACACACACACACACACACACACACACACACACAAACACAAATACACAAATACATTAAAGTATGTCACTACAAAAATCAACACAAAAGGAAGATTAAAAGAGTGAGTAAAGGGGCCACATAGCTATAAAATCAGAGAAAATAATGACAAAAGTAAGTTCTTCACTTTCAAAAACCTATTTTAATATTTATGAACTAAAATTTTCAATCAAAATATGTAAAATTGAATAGAGGGATTAATAAACAAAGCCCAACTTCATCCTCTATATAAGTGACTCGCTTTAGATCTAATGTCAAAACTAGACTGAAAGTAGCAAGATGAAAGTAGACTTTTGATGTAAATGGTAATCTAACGAGAGCAGTGCTGGTCATAACTGTGTTAGGCAAAATACATTTTAGTCGTAGTTCATAAAATAAACTTTAAGTCTAAACTGTCACAGGAGACAAAGAAGGCCATTAAATAATAATAAAAGGGCTCATACACAGACAACTTATGAAATTCTATTATATATGTGTGTGTATATATATATATGCGTATATAATTCTCACACTAGTGTTCCCAAATGTATAAAGCAAACATTGAAATAATTATTACAACAGACAGAAAAAGAATAATAGTAGAATACTTTAATTCAAACTTTCAGTAATAATTAATAAAGCTAGCCAAAATATTAATAAGGAAACAGAAGGTTTGAAAACACTAGAGAAAAATTAGACCTAATGGGCTTATACAGAATACACAACAACAGCAAAACTTATAATTTTCTCAATAGCTCATGAAACATTCTTCTAGATAGATCACCTATTAGGCCACAAATTGAGACTTAACAATTTTTTAAAAAAATAAATCTTAAAGACTATTATTTTTGATAGAAATGGAATAAAACTAGAGATCAATAACAGAAGAAAACAAAAATATCAACTTATATATGGAAATTAAACAGCTCACTTTTGAGCATGCTCATGTTCAAGGGTTTTAAGACTTAATATTGTGAAGATGTTCATGCTGCCTAATGAGGTACAGATTCAATGTAACCCCTTTACAATTAACAATTTTTTTAAAGAAATAGAAAAAACCAACAAATTATATGGAATCTCAAGGGACAATAAAGAGCCCAAAAATGTTTTAAAAAAAACAATGTTAGTGACCTCACCTTTTCTAACTTCAAAGCAAATTACAAAGCTACTGTAATAAAACGGTTTGGTGATGGCATAAAATAGACAAGTTTTCTAATAAAACACAATGTAGCACAAATGCAAACCTCATACATATGGGTAAATAGTTATTTGAATGCCTATATTCATTAAAGCATTATTCACAAAGGCCAATATTTGAAAACAAAACAAACTTTCCTCACTGAATGAATGAATAAATACCATTGTAATACAAATATAATGGAAAACTACTCAGCTTTTAAAAAAAGAAAATCTTGTAACATCCAATAAAGATAAACCTTGAGGATGAGATGCTGAGTAAACTTAGCCACAATAAAACAGATACTCTATGATTCCACTTATATGTCATGTCTAAAGTATTGGAACTCTTAGAAAATGGAATGGTTTTTATCAGGAGCCAGGTGGTAAAAAACATGGGCATTATTAATTTATTTCATGTGTATTGAGTAAAACAAAAAAGTTTTACAGATATGTTGCTTAACAATGTAAATACACTTAATATGACTAAACTGTATAAGAAAAGATATTTAAGATTATAAATTTTATGTTATGTATTTTTACCAGAATCAAAACTAAAAATGACACCTGAGGGCAGGGTGTGGTGGCTCATGCCTGTAATCCAGCACTCTGGGAGGCTGAGGTGTGCATATCACTTGAGGTCAAGAATTCAAGACCAGCCTGTCCCATCTCTACTAAAAATACAAAAATTAGCCAGGTATGGTGGTGCATGCCTTTAATCCCAGCTAGTCAGGAGGCTGAAGCAGGAGAATTGCTTGAACCTAGGAGGTGGAGGTTGCAGTGAGTTGAGATTATGCCACTGCACTTTGGACAACAGAGCAAGGCTCTGTCTTAAAAAAATAAATAAGACACCTAAAAGAGATATAGTGGCAAACTTTCTGAATAACTACCTTCAAACCAAAAACTGTTTCTTTCACACTAAGATAATATAAGATAAAGATGTTGAAATTAAGACAATTTCCATGACTACTCACCTAGACACAATCCATTATTGGCCACCAGCCAAGAACAAAGCTATACAAATCATAAACAAAATAGGGGTAATATTTATACAAGCAAACAAACACTTAGCTAATTATATTGACAAAGGACGTAGGGCTGGTTCATAGTTGACTTTGGCCCCACACTCTCTTAAGGTGTACAGAGTTGAATATTGTCATACAAAATTATAATATATAAATTAAAACTAAAAACAGTAAACTGATGTAAGGAGGTCTACCCTAAAAAATGAAACACGCAAATAGAAAATTGCAAACAAAGTTAAAATTAACATTAGATCCCACAATTCTGATTTGAATACTGTAATTCAAAACCATAATAAATAGGTAGAAACTAGAAACACAATTGATGTGAGGAGCCTACTCTAAAAAATACAGAAATATAAAACACAACACATAATGAAGGGAAACTTTAACCAAAAAATTCTGAATAAACATAGAAAGGAACTCTAGATAACTACAATTTTCAACTCTTAACTGTGCATCAATGAAAAGCATGAATTTGGAATCATTTGGATATAGTTAGGGCAACAACATTTCAAAGAAAGCACATTGTAATTACTCATAAAGAACTTTAATGAGAAAGTTTTTAAAAATAAGCATTAAAGTAATACTGGAGAAACTTAAATTATGCTACTGATACACTGATATATTGCTGCACTTTTTTTTTTTTTTTTTTTTGAGACCGAGTTTCACTCTTGTTGCCCAGGTTGGAGGGCAATGGTGCAATTTCTGCTCACTGTAACCTCCACTTCCCAAGGGCAAGCTATTCTGCCTCAGTCTCCTGAGTAGCTGGAATTACAGGCATGCACCACCATGTCTGGCTAATTTTGTATTTGTCTTAGAGATGGTGTTTCTCCGTGTTGGTCAGGCTGGTCTCAAACTTCCAACGTCAGCTGATCTGTCCACCTCGGCCTCCCAAACTGCTGGGATTACAGGCATGAGACATCATGCCCAGCGCATTGCTGCTTTTCTTACAAAATGGTAAGGCTGTAATCTAGCCTTTAGAAGAATAGTCTTACATTTCTAAATACAATAACTATATATAGTAAATACAGTAAAAAACATTATTATATAAAATAAAATTGGGAATAAGTTGTGCTATTATTTAGTTAAAAGTTGAGGAAACTGGGCACAGCATGGTGGCTCATGTCTGTAATCCCAGCACTTTGGGAGGCCGAGGTGGGTGGATCACAAGGTCAGGAGATCAAGACCATCCTGGCTAACGTGGTGAAACTCTATATCTATGAAAATACTAAAATTAGCCAGGCATGGTGGTGGGTGCCTGTAGTCCCAGCTACTCAGGAAGCTGAGGCAGGAGAATGGCATGAACCTGGGAGGCAGAGCTTGCAGTGAGTTGAGATGGCGCCACTGCACTCCAGACTGGGAGAGAGAGTGAGACTCTGTCTCAAAAAAAAAAAAAGTTGAGGAAACTGGAAGGAAATGCTAATGATAACATTGTGCCTACAGTCAGTGAAACATACAAGACAAATACTTTAGTAAATTATGTAATTTATATATAACATATACATTTGAGCATGTTATTTTATTTATTTATTTATTTATTTATTTATTTATTTATTTGAGACAGAGTTTCACTCTGTTGCCCAGGCTGGTGTGCATTGGCATGATCTTGGCTCACTGCAACCTCTACCTCCCGGATTCAAGCAATTCTCCTGCCTCAGTCTCCCGAGTACCCTGCCACCACACCTGGCTAATTTTTTTGTAATTTTAGTAGAGTTGGGGTCTCACTATGTTGGCCAGGCTGGTCTCAAACTCCTGACCTCATGATCCACCTGCCTCTGCCTCCCAAAGTGCTGGGATTACAGGTGTGAGCCACTGTGCCAGGCCTTGAGCATGTTATTATAGAACTTCTGAAACTAAGATTACAGACAAATTACAGATATATGGCAATTCAGAAAGTGAAAACACAGTCATGGTAGTCTTCATGTTAAAGAAGACAGAATCATAAAATAATAAGTGAGAAATAAGGTAATAATTAGGAATTCAATATATATTGAGCTGTTGGGGAAAAGACCCCAAAATCTGGCCAAAACTGGCCCCAAAACTGGTCATAAACAAAGTCTCTGCAGCACTGTCACATGTTCATGATGGCCATGATGCCCACGCTGGAAGGTTGTGGGTCTATGGGAATGAGGGCAAGGAACACCTGGCCCTCCCAGGGCAGAAAACTGCTTAAAGACATTCTTAAGCCACAAACAATAACATGAGCAATCTGTGCCTTAACAAGATGCTCCTGTTGCAGTTAACGAGCCCAACCTATTCCTTTAATTCAGCCCATCCCTTCGTTTCCCATAAGGGATACTTTTGACTAATTTAATATCTATAGAAACAATGCTAATGACTGGCTTGCTGTTAATAAATGCGTAGGTAAATCTCTGTTCAGGGCTCTCAGCTCTGAAGGCTGTGAGACAGCTGCTTTCCCATTTCACACGTCTATATTTCTGTGTGTGTGTCTTTAATTCCTCTAGCACCTCTAGGTTAGGGTCTCCCTGACCAAGCTGGTCTCATCAAGTGGTGTTTATTCATGGGGGCTGAAATCGAGGTCAAAGGGTTAATGGAGCAATGGTTGGAATGGAAAACTAAACTGGAGGACACCCAAGTACTCTTAAAGCAATCCCCATGGTAAGTAAGAAGAGGAACTCGGAAGCATCAGGGTAACAATGGGACAAGTACGGGCTCTGGTTCATTCCACCTTGGAACCTTTTCACACTGATGAGGAGGAGTAAAGATAGTACAATGAAGTAACAGAAGAGATCACAGACCAAGTTTATTTGCCAGCTAAAGCTAAAGTGGCAAAGGAGGGAGAGGTTCATCCCTACCCTTCTGCACCCCCTCCCTATTATTTTGAAGAAAAAGACCCTCCAGATATTTCTTTTCTGGAGGACACTGGGTGAAAAGTAGTTGCCCCAGTGACTGAGCAGTGCTTCTAGTGACTCTTGGTTCTATTCAGGCAGGAATTCAGCAAGCTAGAAGAGATGGTAATTTAGATGCTTTGCAGTTCCCTGTTAGAATACACACCCCAGATCAACAGGGAAACATTATAGCTACATTTGAGCCTTTTCCTTTTAAATTACTCAAAGAATTTAAACAAGTTATAAATTAGTATGGACCAGGTTCTCCTTTTGTAATGGGACTGCTAAAGAATGTTGCTGTTTCCAGTCAGATGATTCCTACTGACTGGGAAGCTATTACTTGAGTCTGTCTAACTCCTGCTCAGTTCTTACAATTTAAAACTTGGTGGGCAGATGAAGCTTCCATTCAGGCTGCTCACAATGTCCAGGCCCAACCTTGAATTAATATAACTGCAGACCAACTTTTGGGGGTTGGCTGCTGGGCTGGTTTAGCTGCACAAGTGGTCATGCAGGATGATGTCATAGAACAGCTTAGAGGAGCGTGCATTAGAGCTTGGGAAAAAATTACTTCAGTTGGAGAAAAATACCCTTCCTTTAGTGCTATAAAACAGGGACCCAAAGAACCATACGTTGATTACATTGCTCAGTTACAGAAGTCTCTTAAAAAGATGATTGCAGATTAGGCTGCTCAGGATATAGTGTTGCAGTTATTAGCTTTCAACAATGCTAATCCCGATTGCCAGGCTGCTTTGTGACCTATCAGAGGGAAAGCACATTTAGTTGGTTATATCAAGGCCTGTGATTGTGTTGGAGGTAATCTGCATAAAGCTACTTTGTTGGTGGAGGCAAAAGGCAGGACTGGGAGTGGATAAAGTAAATACTCCATTTCCTGGAGCTTGTTTTAACTGTGGGAAGCATGATCACACTAAAAAAGAATGTAGAAAAAATCAGCAAGTCAGGCCGCCAGATAGGGGAAAAAAGAAAATTGCTGAGCCTGAAATATGTCCAAAATGCCGAAAAGGAAAACAATAGGCTAATCAGTGTCACTCTAAGTTTGATAAAGAGGGAACTCGATTTCAGGAAATGCCATGAGAGTTCCGTCCTGGGCTCTGTTCTAAACCAGGGCATTTCCAGCTCAGGCCATTCCCTCACCCCTGTACAATGTCTGGCCCCTGCCACAGCCAGTAGTGTTGCAGTAGATTTATGTTGCAGAAAAGCTGTGAGCCTTCTGTCTGGGGAACCCCCTCAAAAGGTCCCAACAGGAGTCTGTGGACCCTTGCCAACAGGGACAATGGGATTACTTTTAGGAAGGTCTAGTTTAAGTTTAAAAGGGGTATAAATACATACAGGAGTCATTGATTCAGATTACAATGGGGAAATTCAAATTGTTATATGTACTTCTGTTCCCTGGAAAGCAGAGCCAGGAGAGTGCATAACACAGCTCCTGATTGCGCTGTATGTGGGAATGGGGAAAAGTGAAATTAAATGAACAGGAGGATTTGGAAGCACAAATAAACAAGGCAAAGCAGCTTATTGAATAAATCAAATTACTGACAAACGTCCTACCTGTGAAATAACTCTTCAGGGAAAGAAATTTAAAGGTTTGGTAGATACAGTAGTGGACATTTCAATCATTTCTCTACAGCACTGGCCATCCACGTGGCCAATTCAACCCATTCAATTTAACATAGTTGGAGTTGGTAAAGCCACTAAAGTATATCAAAGTAGTTGTATTTTGCATTGTGAAGGGCCCAATGGACAACCTGGGACTATGCAACCAATTATAACTTCTGTACTTACAAATATATGGATATATGGGGAAGAGATTTAGTACAACAATGGGGAGCACAAGTTCTATTTCCAGATCAATTATATCACCCTCAATGTCAACATACAATGCATGACATGGGATATGTCCCTGGTATGGGACTAGAAAAGAATTTGCAAGGATTGAAAAAACCATTTCAAGTAGAAAGACAAAGTTCCCTCCAAAGATTAAGAAATAATTTTTGATAGTAGCCATTCTTAAGTCTCCAGAACCTATACCTTTAAAATGGTTAACAGATAAACCAATTTGGATAGAACAATGGCTGCTAAGTAAAGAGAAACTGGAGGCTTTAGAGAAATTAGTTGCTGAGCAACTGGAAAATAGGCACATAGCTCCAACATTTTCCCCTTGGAATTCTCCAGTTTTTGTAATTAAGAAAAAATCAGGTAAATGCAATATGTTAACTGACTTAAGAGCCATCAATTCAGTTACACAACCTATGGGAGCATTACAGCCAGGATTGCCTTATCCTACTCTAATTCCAAAAAATTGGCCTTTAATAGTCATAGATTTAAAAGACTGTTTCTTTACTATCCCCTTAGCTGAGCAAAACTGTGAATGGTTTGCATTTACAATTACTGTGGTAAACAACCTACAGCCTGCTAAACATTTTAATTGCTTTATATATTGGTCTAGTAATGGTAAAGCTTCTTATTCTGGCTTGAAAAGTAAAGTTTTCCAGACGCCCTATACTTCAGCTAAAAGAGTGGAGCTTGTAGCTGTAATTGAGGTATTGACTGTTTTTGATATGCCTGCTAATGTGATTTCTGATTCTTCATACGTGGTTCATTCCACACAGTTAATTGAAAATGTTCAGTTATGATTTCATACAGAAGAACAATTGATGACTTTATTTACCCAATTGCAAACAGCAGTTAGAAGTAGAATGGACCCTTTTTATGTCACTCACATTAAGGCTCATATACTTCTTCCAGGACCTTTGACTGAAGGAAGTCAAATGACTGATCGTCTAGTTGGTAATGCAATAGCTAATGCTAGACTCTTTCACAATTTAACCCATATTAATACCTCTGGTCTCAAACGCAGATACAGCATTACCTGGAAAGAAGCTAAAGCTATTATCCATTGATGCCCAATTTGCAAATGGTACATTCCTTATCTTTTACAAGAGGAGTTAATCCTCAAGGATTGGAACCTAACTCTCTTTGGCAAATGGATGTCACATATATTCCCTCATTTAGGAGACTAGCTTATGTACATGTATATGTGGACACCTTTTCTCACTTTGTCTGTGCTACATACCAATCAGGAGAGTCTTCTGCCTGTGTTAAGTATCACTTTTTGCATTGTTTTGCATTGATGGGCATTCCAGCTTCTTTTAAAACTGATAATGCCCCAGGCTATATGAGCCAAGCTCTAGCTACATTTTTCTCTATGTGGAATATTAAACACATTACTGGTATTCCATACAATTCTCAAGGAGAAGCCATAGTGGAAAGAATGAATTTTTCCCTAAAAGAGCAGTTGCAAAAGCAGAAAGGAGGAAATAGAGAATATGGAAACCCACAGATGCAACTGAATCTAGCATTATTAACTTAAATTTTTTTGAGTCTGCCCAAAGGCCATATATTATCAGCAGCTGAACAACATCTACAGAAACCAGTTGCAAAGACAGAAGCAGAACAACTGATTTTGTGGAGAGATCTGATAACTAAAAATTTGGAAATAGATAAAATAATAACTTGGGATAGAGGTTATGCTTGTGTTTCTCCAGGCCAAACTCAAGAGCCGATTTGGATACCATCAAGACACCTGAAATCTTATCATGAGTCAGATGCTGAGGAAGAGACTCCAGGAGGATCCCAAGGACCCCTGGTTACAACCATGTCGAGACTGGCACTGAGGAGGACCCCAACTGTCACAAGTAACACCTGTCGAACACAGCCACCCACCTGGGGTCAAATCAAGAAGCTGTCACAGATGGCAGAAGAAAACCTGAAGAAAGCAGGACGACCACACACAATGAGTAATTTAATGGTAACTATGATAGTGATGATCACCAATGCCATGAGTATTCCTTCAACAAGGGCTGACACAGAAAATAATTATACTTATTGAGCATATTTATCATTCTTGGCTGGCAGTAATGCCTGGATATAATCACTTTAAGACACAGTTACACATGCTTTCTGATCTCAGTATTTACCATAATAAATTTACTCCTATAATTGAGGCATACTGCCCTCAAAAACCTATTTGTAAACAAAATTGAACCTGGCCAGAAAATATGAACATACTTGTTTAGGAAGATTGCTTTGTAGAACTGGCAGAGGTACTGCACAATGATTCCTATAGAATGATTATTGATTGGTCCCCTAAGGGGATGTTTAGCTTGAATTGCACCTCTTAGTCTGTGTGCCATGGCCACACTATGTTCAGCTGGTCTGAATAAAACCATCAGGTGGTAGAAATGATAAGAAGTATGCCAAGAGTTCCTACTATCTGGAATCAAGGTAGTATAGTGGTACCTCAACCTCAAATGATATGGCCTGTTGTAGGAGCTAAACATAAGGATTTGTGGAAACTATTGATAGCTCTTAATAAAATCAAAATTTGGGAAAGAATAAAAAAGCTTCTAGAAAGACACTCTACAAACTTGTCTTTGGATATTGCAAAATTAAAGAAAAAATATTTAAAGCATCCCAGGCACACCTGACCCTAATGCCAGGAACTGGAGTGCTTAAAGTAGCTGCAGACAAATTAGCAGCTAGTAACCCATTAGAATGGGTAAAAACACTTGGAAGCTCTGTAATTTCAATGATGATTGTGCTTTTAATCTGTGTTGCTTGTCCTTGTATAGTCTGCAGATGTGGATCCTGACTCCTGTGAGAAGTAGCTCACCATGACAAAGCTGCCTTTGCTTTTATCAATTTGCAGATCAAAGAAGGGGTACATGTTGGGAAAACACCCCCCAAAATCTGGCCATAAACTGGCCCCAAGACTGGCCATAAACAAAATCTCTGCAGTACTGTCACGTTTGTGATGGCCGTAACAACCACACTGAAAGGTTGTGGGCTTATGGGAATGAGGGCAAGGAACACTTGGACTGCCCGGGCAGAAAACTGCTTAAAGGCATTCTTAAGCCACAAACAACAGCATGAATAATCTGTGCCTTAAGGACATAATCTTGCTGCAATTAACTAGCCCAACCTATTCCTGTAATTCGGCCCATCCCTTTTTTTCCCATAAGGGATACTTTTGGCTAACATAATATCTATGGAAACAATGCTAACAACTGGCTTGGTGTTAATAAACACGTGGGTAAATCTCTGTTCAGGGCTCTCAGCTCTGAAGGCTGCGAACCCTGCTTTCCCACTTCACACCTCTATATTTATGTGTGTGTGCCTTTAATTCCTCTAGTGCCACTGGGTTAGGGTCTCTGTGACTGAACTGGTCTCAGCATTGAGCAATATTCTAATTTTCCTATGGGAAAATGTTTTCTTAAGGAATTCATAAAATGAGTACATACAATAAACCACCCTACAAGTGAAGTTGTTGGCATATAGAGTTTAAGTTTTTAAGATTATGTCCTGTTAAGATAAAGAAAATTCCTGCATAAAATAATTAGACTTCTTAATATTTAACATGATACTTTTTGCACGTAAAGTTTTTCAGTCAAATTTTTTGTAGAATGATGTTTTAAACCTTCATGGGACTTGAAATTATAAAGCAGAAAACGTGTAATCTGTTTCTGGTGTTCCTGGAATTTCTTTTTGTTGTTGTATAATCCAATTGATATGAAATATCCAGAGTATGCAAATCCATAGAGACAGAAAGTAGACTAGTGACTGCAAGAGGATGAAGAGGAAAGATAAGAGAGTGACTGCTAAAGGGTATAGGATTTCTCTTTATCATCACTGCTTCTCCCACAGTGGTGACAGTTACATAACCTTGTTAATAAGCTAAAAACCAATGGATTGTCAATTTTATTTATGTTTATTTTTAGAATCTAAGGTCTCCCTTTGTTGCCCAGGCTGGTCTTGAACTCCCATCTCAAGTGATTCTTCACCTCAGCCTTCCCGGTTGCTGGGATTACAGGCATAAGCCACCATACCCACTTCTGATTATACACTTTAAAATAGTAAATTTTATTGTATGATATGTATATCTTACCAAAAAAAAAAAAAAAAAAAAAAAAAACAGGGAGGTCTGTACTGAGATGATATAATCTCCAAATATGTTAAGTGAAAACAGAAAGGTACAGAATAGTGTGTACAATATACTACTATATTCTTTAAAAAATGCACACACGTACATATATACTGTCCAGGCATAAAACCTCTGAAAAGACATATGGGAAATCAGTAACATTATTTCCTAAAGGGAAGGAACCTGGGGTGACTGGAGATATGGTGGTCTGGAAGGGAAACCTAAATTTTCAATATGCTCTTTAATACCTTTTGAATTTGGTAGAGAGCACAACACTTCCCTCATTTTGTAATTTAAAGAAAGAAGAAAGGAATACTCTGACATGTCCCACCCCGTGCCATCAGGTCCCGTTCCTGTGCAGTGCCCTGCTCTGCACCCACAGCCCTAAGTATTCTCCAGATTGTTCAAGGATGCCAGGTGGGTCATCAGGGCAGAAGCCCGACTTGGTGTGTGTGTGCTTGGGAGGAGCTGCGGCCCATGGGATCCCCAGACTCTCTTGTTAAAAATTAAAGGGAGAGGGGAGGCCAGAGGGCGGAGCAAGATGGCTGAATAGGAACAGCTCCAGTCTCCACCTCCCAGCGCGAGTGACACAAAGGACCGGTGATTTCTGCATTTTCAACTGAGGTATTGGGGTCATCTCACTAGGGAGTGCCGGACAATCGGTGCTGATCAGCTGCTGCAGCCAGACCAGAGAGAGCTGAAGCAGGGCGAGGCATCACCTCACCTGGGAAGTGCAAGGGGAAGGGAATCCCTTTTCCTAGCCAGGAGAACTGAGACACACAACACCTGGAAAATCGGGTAACTCCCACGCCAATACTGCACTTTAAGCAAACGGGTACACCAGGAGATTACACCCACACCTGGCCGGGAGAGTCCCACGGCCACAGAGCCTCCCTCATTGCTAGCACAGCAGTCTGCGATCTAACCGCAAGGCAGCAGCAAGGCTGGGGGAGGGGCGCCCACCATTGCTGAGGCTTAAGTAGGTAAACAAAGCCGCTGGGAAGCTCGAACTGAGTGGAGCTCACAGCAGCTCAAGGAAACCTGCCTGTCTCTGTAGACTCCACCTCTGGGGACAGGGCACAGCTAAACAACAACAACAAAAAAAGCAGCAGAACCCTGTGCAGACGCAAATGACTCTGTCTGACAGCTTTGAAGAGAGCAGTGGATCTCCCAACACGGAGGTTGAGATCTGAGAACAGACAGACTGCCTGCTCAAGTGGGTCCCTGACCCCTGAGTAGCCTAACTGGGAGACATCCCCCACTAGGGGCAGTCTGACACCCCACACCTCACAGGGTGGAGTACACCCTGAGAG
>NW_016822628.1:108345-118076 GCF_001698545.2 Rhinopithecus bieti | reverse complement strand
AAAAAAAAAAAAAAAAAAAAAAGAACTCACAAGTGGGAGACAGTACAGGGTTGGTGGAAGGACTGGTTCATGCTACAGATGCTGACCCAGCTGAGACTTTGCTCTGACTTATTTCTATGTCCACGCAGGAAGATGAGATTATGACCAGGGGGCACAGAAGCCTGTGATGGTGAAAAAACACGTTGCTACTGCAGATTCGGTGTCTGAGGTTGAGCATATGCCAGGAGTCTTATAGGCACGTGTGTGGGTTTTTGGTGGGAAAGTCTATGAGGAAAGGTAGCATGGGCAACAATCTTGATGCCGAAACCTTGTCCTGGGAGGGACTTGACCACATCAACATGCAGTGGGTATGTTCAGTGGGTGAAAACCATGTAGTGGCTGCAGGTTGGCAGAAGGGTAGAAGGCATCTGTTCTCAGGACTTCTTCCCTCAGAGTCCTCAGTTCTCACCCTGGGAGGACAGCTGGAACCACAGGGCAATGCATGGTGTAGCAGTCTGTGTGCAGAGCAGAGCCTACCTTCCCCAAGGAATCTGCAGTCTCTCTCTAGCCCAGGCCCCAACAATGTCCTTCTTACAATACTTTTGACTCTAAATGTGTAAAGTTTCCTGGAAACCAACCGATTCTCCAACACCTACATGTTGCCCAAAAATTTAATCCTGACACAACTTAGAGTTTGCACAGGCCCCACAAATTCAGGGCTCAGTCCCACATCACCGCTCTCACTGCAGAGGTGAGTCACATGTCCCAGAATCCCGTCTTTACTTCTGAGCTACTGCCTATAAATCTGAGACTCCCATAAACCCCTTTTCAAGTTAAATAATTTGATAGAACTACTCAAAAAAAAAAAAAAAAAACCTCAACAAATAACTCTAATTATATTTACCAATTTATTATAAAAATACCACTCAGAAACAGACAAATGGAAGAGATGTCTAGGGCAAGGAACAGTGGTGGGGGAATATAATCCTGGAAATAGCTGTATTTAAAGAAATTCCCCATTCTTAGTGAAGAGAAATGTGCTTCCCAGTATGACTTTGAGGATGTCCCCCTTTTTTTCACCTATCACAAAGATGGACACATATTGAAACTTTTCATTTTTAAAAAAGAACAACCAGGTCAGTAATTTTGTCTTCAGTGGTCAAAACAAAGTACTTGTTAACAAAACTTTGCTTGTTTCTCTTCTTCCCACTAGTCCCTGAACTTTGACTCACTCACAGCCTGAGTGAACCTACTACCCATATTTATACATACCCCTCTAAGAACAGGCTGACTTCAAGGTGAAACATTATCTTATCTGGGATCTGATTTTGCTACCCTCTATTCTGTGCTTCCCTTCCAACCTTCTTTGTACACTTATTTTCTCCTCCCTATGAAATAAAGCCCTTTTCCATCTAACTTTTGAGAAGATCTTATCATTTGTACTTTTTCTTTGTTGCAATACTTCTTAAGTAAATCGAAATTAGTTTTATTTCACAAATTCTAGAAACAGTCTCAGGACAATGACAGTTGCATTCTAGAAAGAGTCTCCCAACATTTTTTCTATCTCAACCTCAACTACATCTGTCTGTGAACTTCCAACTTTCCAAGGCTCTGTATCTTCTGGCAGTAACAAAGGTTCCTTCCATAGTTGGCGTGATCAGGCTTGGACACCTGCAGGTCCGACCCCCAGGAACAATCAACTGGGCCTTCTTGGCCTTAGCTTTTAGTCAATGGTCTAAGACTTCCACTTCCCAGTTAGAGTCATTCACTTAATTTTCATTTTAAAAACTACTTCATGTTTGAAGAATCCAGCAAAAATTATTCAAATCTAAGGTTTAAAAGAAAAGAAATTATGGCCAGTCATAGTGGCTCATGCCGTAATCCCAGTACTTTGGGAGGCCGAGGCGGGCAGATCACCTGAAGACGGGACTTGGAGACCAGCCTGACCAACATGAAGAAACCCCATCTCTACTCAAAATACAAAATTAGCTGGGCATGGTGGCACATTCCTGTAATCCCAGGGAGGCTGAGGAAGGAGAATCGCTTGAACCTGGGAGGTAGAGGTTTCAGTGAGCAGAGATTGTGCCATTGCACTGTAGCCTGGGCAACAAGAGTGAAACTTGAAAGAAAGAAAGAGAGAGAGGAAGAAAGAAAGAAAAGAAGGGAGGGAGGGGGGAGGGAAGGGGATGGGGAGGGGAAGGGAAAGGAAGGAAGGGGAGAAAGAAGAAAAGAGGGAAGAAAGGAAGGAAGGAAGGAGAAAAGAGAGAAAGAAAGAGAGAAAGAGAAAGGGAGGAAGGGAGAAAATTATAAGGGACTTACATCTTGTACCTCAATGAGAAAAGCCAAAGTATCTACCCCTTTCAGAAAATAAGCATGTAATGTAATTATTTTCATAATAAATCATTTAGTAAACAATTAATCATATGTGAACTATTCCAGGAGGTGCCAAGTCTCAGCTCTTAAAACAGCATTATCCTCAGACATCCAGATAGCAGCATGTGGAACAGAGATATTCACTTTCAGAAATTCTCTATTTTGAAAAAATGAACAACTGATGTTGTGATAAATTTATGTAATTTGCCAATCTACCTCACGTGCTTGTGGATATGTATTTATTTCCCATCACCATAGTGGAAGAGAGACTATTCCTATCTTTACACCTGGTAGCATTTCCAACAGTAAGCTGTGAGGTTCTTGAAATCACTTCTCAAACAAATAAAAAACAGACCCGGAAAACATACTACACTCATTCTGCTAAAGAAATAGGGGCAAGGAACGATTTTTAACAAATGAAATATATTACTACTTAATTTTTTTTCAAAACTCACCAACTTAATATGCTTTATAAATATTTTCATATCTTTCAAGCTCTACTGATAAAATTTGATTTAGTTAATTAAGAACTGAAGTTAAAATAAGTATAAAAATCTTTTCAAGGTGACAAAATTAGGAGGTGACAATGCTGACTGAAACACAGACATATCTGACCCAAGTGTCAAGCCATTCTACTACTTGGGACATTTTCCCCACTCCCATCTGGTTCAGTGAAGTGGGTCATGACCGTCCTACCAGGATCCGCTATGCTGTGCTCCACTGTATCCCTGAGGTGCATTTTGCTTTGCAGGTTTTCTCACTGCCTCACTGGGTTGTGTTTCTTTGTCCTTTGAAATATTTTCTCTGCCTTCACCAATCTGAAAACATTTTTTCCTCAATACCAGCATCCAATTGCCTGGCCTGCAATGTGTCTCTAAGGAATGGAAGCTAAGCATTGGGGTAAGAAAATCCCCAAAGGGGTTTGCTTTTAGAGGAACGATACACTTGGAGATTTCTTCCAGGCACAGTGCATCCAATCACTGCACAAAAAGGCTGCATTCCCATACATTGGGCTGTTCCCTGAGAGGAGATGACATAAGTGATGCTACCTACTAGACACTTCAAGAGCCATGGCCACTGCTGGCATCTTGGGAAATCTTCAGACAGTTTTGAAACTCAAAACCAAGAAAATCACATGTGATGGCTGAGGATGTATTGTCCTGTGAAGTTTCCAAAGTGAAATCTCAAGCCAAAGACATTTTGATGAGATGTCTGTGCCAATGGAAGATTAAAGGAAGGGGCACAAAGGTTTTCTGCTTTTTTTTTTTTTTTTTTTTTTTTTTTTTTTTTTTTTAACAGTGGACGTGTTCAGGGGATTATTCTCTGCTTTCCATCTCCTGTAAAATGTTTACAAATTGAAAAATCCTTTTTTTTTTTAAAGTGCCATCCCTACTTTTTGAAATAATGAAGAATTAAATACTGTGTCTCTCAAATGTACAATAAATAAAAGTTGATAGTGTTGTGAATTACACAAGGTTAGTTAGTGTTGGTGAATGTCAGGAAAGAACTGGAAATTTAAAATCTGACTGCAAGCCAGAGTTAGACTGGGGCAACAGGGTGGTAGATTTGAGGCTCTGCTTGCCACACATTTGGAAAATGCATGAGAAAACTAGTTCTCTTTTGGAGTGTTAAAATAATTAAAAAACAGACAATTAGGTTGAGGTGGCTCTAGTGTCCTGAGCTCTGGCTGGGGCGACAGACAAAGGCCCTCCTAGATCCAAAAAGCTGCTCCGTCTTCTCCAGCTGTGCACCTGATTAGATAGTTTCCACTCCAGCAGCTATGACTGGATATAATTCAATTCCCCACCCCGCCCCCTCAGGCCATGAGTGACATATGTGGTTTGACACTGGTTGAATAAAGCAAGAATTATAGGTTTTTCCTGGTTTCTTTTCTGGCAGGGTTTCCTCCGTGCACTGAAAACTGGCCCTGCCTGTAAAAGATTTGCATTTACATTTGTATGTAAGGTTATGTTTTTAAAGAATAACACATATATGTTATTCATACATGGAAGCAATATAATGACAATCATTTTTAAATTTCAGATTTTTTACTTTCCTGGCATGCAGGCTTTAGAGCAGGCAGCCAGAGATTTCAAAAGGGAGGCAATTCTCTAAGAAGTAATCTGTGAGGCACATGTGAATTTTAAATTTTCTAGTAGCTACATTTTAATAAAGACTCTGGGCATGCTTGCCTGTGCCTGTAGTTTGAACTATTAGAGAGACTGAGGTGGGAGGAGTGCTTGAGGAAAGGAGTTTGAGACCAGCCCCGGCAACAGAGGGAGACCCCATCTCTAAAAAAAAAAAAATTAAAATGTAGTCAGGCCTGGTAGTGCATGTCTTCAGTCCCAACTACTCAGAAAGCTGAAGCTGGAGGATCACTTGAGCCTGAGAGGTCAAAGCTGCAGTAAGCCATGATCACACCACTGCACTCCAGCCTAGCTGACAGAGCAAAACCCTATCTCCAAAAACTGATCTCTGGAGAAGGCATTTTGTTTTTTTACAATGTAGCCAAACAGCTAAGTATGTCTTGAAGCCATCCTTTAATTTTTAACAGGGCAAGAATGTTTTCTAAGACCTCAATCTCCAGAGTTGTGATGGGGCAAATCCTGAAATGTACATGGAAATCCCTCACAGTTAAAGCATCCTTCACTCCTATCCAGTGTTTCTTATCCCTGGTGCATACGAATCACCTGCGGGGAGAAAAACTTTAAAAATTCCTTAAACCCAAGTTGTAACTGATCAATTAAATCAGAACCCCTGGAGTTGGATCTGAAAAACAATATGGTTTAAAGTTCTCCAGATGATTACAGTGTGTAGGCAAGTCACAAAACCATGGATTAACCAGCAGCTTTTGTTAGAAAGGATTTCTCAAATGAATGTAAAAACATTTGCCGCTGAATTGTGACCTTTCAATCTTGCCTGCTTTTTCTATTAACTATGCTTTGCAGACCCAGGCTTTGCCGCTCGCTCCGTTCCTGATTCAGCCAGTTCCGTGTGTGCTCAGTGCATCGTGTGCGCAGGTCACAGTGCTGTGTCCCCTTGCCTGGGTGAGCATCACTCTTGGGGGAGAACCTTGCTGAAAACAAAGCTGCATTCCAAAAAGTTAAAACCATGCTACTTACTATATTGAGGTAAAAATTAAAAGACCTAGAGGGCTCACCCAAAAGTTTAAACATAAATAACTTGGAACATTAATATACACCTGATGATGTCCTGAGTAAACATGCCCCACTTTAAAACAAAACAAAACATTACTATTATTCTAAAATACTAATTTAGGACTATTATGCAAATATGTACTATGTACATTTTTATTGATGTATAACATGCATACAGCAAGATAGGCACAAAACATTTATGGAATGCTTGATGAATTATTACAAAATAAATACACTTGTGTATCTAAGAATCAGACTTGTTTATGCCCCTGACACTTTCTCCTTCCCAAAGGTAATGAAGATCGTAAGAGCCAAGTGTAGATTAACTTTGTAATTTCGTACAAGTGTTTTATTACAGAGCATCAAAAACATACAAAATACATAAAAAAGTATAACAGACCTGTCACCCAGCTTTAACAGCTACTAGTCATGTGTCATTTTCGTTTCATCGATACTTCCAGCCATTCTCCCCCAATTTCATTATTTTTTAGGCTTTTTGGATAAAATATATATTCATTGCAAGATACAATCTGAACTGTACCTTTTTGACAAATGAATATGCTTATATAAACTTTTCCCCTTTTAAGAATAGAATTACAACACTTATCAATCATTAAAGTGCATATAAATTACCTCAACATATTATTTAAAATCCAGATTTTTATTTAATAGTTCTGAGTTTTGATTGAGAATACTTTTCTTTTCTTTTTTTTTTTAAGACAGAGTTTCACTCTTGTTGCCCAGGCTGGAGTGCAATGGCATGATCTCAGCTCACCACAACCTCCACCTCCCGAGTTCAAGTGATTCTCCTGCCTCAGCCTGAATAGCCTAAGTAGCTGGGATCACAAGCATGTGCCACCATACCAGCTAATTTTTTATATTTTTAGTAGAGACAAGGTTTCACCACGTTGGCCAAGCTGGGCTTGAACTCCTGACCTCAGGTGATCTACCCACTTCAGCCTCCCAAAGTGCAGGGATTATAGGCGTGAGTCACCACACTCGGCCTGAGAATTCATATTTCTAACAAAGTATAAATCCATAGGGCACATGACAACTGCAATGTCTATCTACAGTAAATATAGTTTGATGAATAAAATTAAAGGCAATTGATCTAAGGTGAAAAAAAAGCATGAATGTTATGTGCTATCTGTAGGAGCATGTGGTTAAGAATAACAAACTGAGCAATTTTATTGTTTTAATAACCAAAACTGGCAAAATTTCTACGTTTTTTTAGAGAAGTGCTGTTTGCAAGAAAAAATTTTCACATTATGAGAGCAAAAATGGCAACCATTTGCAAGTAAATGCCTTATGAAATTAAGTAGCAGATATCTTTTCAAGCTCATGGCCTTCAGATAGTTACCCCAAACTCAATCATTTACAAAGCAAGTGCAGATAATTTTCATAGCTTCCTATTAAATTTATATTTTAATGCCCTTACAAATTGTGACTGTTTTTAAATAAAGTTCATTAACTAAAATTTTGTATATGACATATGATAAATTCCCCTTCAAGTCACCTTAAATTTACTTAATTTTATTAGGCAGTGTCTGTCCACCACCCAATATTATTTGGGGATTCTCCCTCCATTTGCAGAGGCATCACAGCGGGGGAAACAGCTATTCACGAGACACAGGCTGTTCCCTGCATATTTTTTTTCTCCTCAGACATCAGTTCATCAGTCAACCAAGTCATGTGAGAGTGGAGGCCATGTATTCCCTATTATTCTTGGGCACTCTCCTGTAAGGAGGAAAAGGCCAGGAGGTCCTGTTACAGAATACACTCTGAGAGGCTAAGCTCCTTAAGGTGTGAGAGCTCTAACTAGCAGGTACAGACTTTTCAGGAGGTGGGGAATGAGGCAGGCATTCCAAACCTGGAGCTTCATCACCTTTTGTTTCATCTCAAGACAATTCTGATGAGCTGTTTTGGAACGTGTCTGGAAGGTGAATGTTGAAGAAGAATGCGGGCTTTGATGTGAGTCAGATGAGGTCTTTCAAGGGGAGCCAGGAATTCAATGCCCAGAATCTGGGTTGATGTCTTTGAGGTCAGTAGGTTGCCTCTTTGTATCCAAGTCCATTATTACTAGGGATGAGTCTGGAGATTCTGAGTGGCTTCCAGACCCCCTCTCTCATTCCCTTTTGGAGATGGGGTCTGAAAAAGACAAAGTCAGTATTTTCAGGAAATTCTAAAAAGTCTGGTTGGAAACCTGGGAAGACCTCTTACCTAATGCCTCAATGCTCAATTTGCAGTTCTAGCCACATAGATGCTTGGTAGGCATAGAACTGGGTTTGCCTTTCTATCAGCAAAACCTATGTCAGAGTTGAAGAAGTAGTCATGACAAATTGTGTTGGTGGCAGGCTGGAGAACATCTTAAAAGCAAACTTCTAGCCTGCTGACTCTTGGCAATGAGTGTTGGGTCCTGGCCAAAGTGCTTGAATGCAGCGTGAGGCCAATCCATAAATCCACCTTCTAATGGAAAAATGTTTGCATTTTTTTTTCAGTTTGATGCAATTAGGGTGAAATTACCATGCTATTGGTTTGTTTACTTTTTATTATTTCATATAAAATCTAAGACAAAATACATTAAATGCTTATTGACATATGTATTTATTCTTCACCAGACTCATAATGTCTGCCTAATTTTAAACTTTCTTCCATTTTGTAGGTTTCAACTTATTTTATTGTAAGATATTAAATCTAATACAGGCATTATGACTTTTCCATATAATTTTCTTTTATTTCATATATTTCCTATTGGCATTTTACATTTAAATTATGGACTATTTTGTCATATAAATAGCTTCATTTCTATTTTAAAATAAAAGTCTTTGGGTTTTCTTATCATGTAATTTTCATATTACATAGTAAAGAGATAAACATTAATGTTTTCAGGGTATTTTAAATTTTAGATAATTACTCATTGTATCCATATGAAGTTTGTTTTTACTGCATGTGTGGGTTGGAGAACTCTTTTCGCTTCTGCTTCATCTTTACTCTGAACTCATAGCTCTTGTAGTTGGAAGATTGCAGTTTATCGTTCCAATAAATGGGGTAAACTTAATGATAACATTCTACAAATGAGTTTGAAAGCAGGACATGTCTTCAAGGCATGCACAGCATGGACCTACATATGTACAACAGTAGTAATTTATAAGTTACAGTTTGGATGGAAAATACAAGTACAGAAATTTTGTTAAATTAAAATGGAGATCAGGTCTCAGCAACCTCTGAGCAGACAAAATCAGTTAGATCTCATAAGTGATCTCAACCTTGATTGATTTGCAAATATAAGCAAAACCTAAATTATTTCTTGTAGCTGCCTATTTAAAAAACAGAAATGAAACTCAACCAATCAGGAGTAGCCAACAAACTTGTATAAATAGGAAATGTCCAACAAGGTAAACAAACAAAAAACAAAACAAAAAAAATTGGTGCTACCACCAATCAAATGATTTCTTTGCTTCCACATTTTTCCAATAAATATTTGCTTCTTACACTGTCAATGAAACACTAAATATCTTTCAGTCTGATGTTCTATAATTTATCAATCACTCTTACTCAAATGAACACTTTACGATTTCATTTTGTCTCAAATTACCTATTAGCAGAATAAAATAAACTATCTAGGAATAAATATTACAAAACGTGTAATATTTCATAGAATATGAAAAAAACCATAGAAAGTTTATGAAATACATGCATGTAGACATAAGCAAATGTCCCGTCCAGCGGGATCATTAACACAGACCTTGGAGGAGGGGGTGGGAATTTAGAGAGACAAGAGACACAAGAAATGGAGACAAGACAGTATCCTGATCAAGTCTCGTTTAATGGTGGCGGTGCAATGCCTTATATAGGCTGGCAGGGAAGAGGAAGGGCTCAGAGCAGGCGGGGAGGAGAATAATGAGAGACGTCACCAGGCGCATGCTCGGTAGACATAGTCTTTCCCGGGCGCGGGAAGTTATCTACGCGCGCACGGGAAAAGTTCGCGCGTGCGGGAAAAGTTGATGATGAAGAACCAGGAAGTGCGCCATCTTGTCTCCACAATGCGGAGCTTAAGCAACAGAGGCCGTGGCAATTTCCGGGCCTCACGGCTCCGGACAGGTCCTCCTTTTTTATATTATTAGTGACTAGAAGATAGTCCCTCGGGAACTGCGCCTGTCTTAGGTTGGAGTGACACATCTCTTCACTGGTACCCGTCATGGGATTAGGCAGTAGCTATGA
>NW_016822628.1:97194-103559 GCF_001698545.2 Rhinopithecus bieti | reverse complement strand
CCTAGCATCACTTTGTCTTTTACAGAAGGAGCCTTGGCCCCCTCGTCATCACTTTCAAGAGAAATAAGATCTACTTCTTTGTCTGGCGGGGGGCTCCCGAGGTCGGTCTGAGAACTGACCTTTAAAATCTCCTCAGTCTGGGCGACCGCAGCCATTACTTGTGGATCGGCCTCCTTTTTATCTATTAGATCCTTGATTAAATTCCAATAAGAAAAGGCGGTTACAGGAATTTTTTCTGGCCCAAAGGTATTATAATAATCTTGAAAGGCGTCTCCCACCCTCCGCCATCTTTTTATATCAATGGTTCCTTCCTGTGGGAACCAAGGGCAGGTATCTTTCACAAAATCAAAAAATCTAAATAAGTCACCACTTTTAACCTTTACTCCCCGTGTCTTTAAAGCCTCTTTTAATTGCCCTACGTAGATTTGATGCTGGCATAATTCTTGTCCCATTTCGGGCGCGTAACTTACCCTCAACTCTGACGCAGCAGGCTCCCACGACGGTCGGAGGGATTTTTCTTTCACTTTAGTCACCGGCCTTTCTATGCACCCTCTTCCTCACGCAGTTCCCTCGTATCCAAGCCCCGCGTTTGGGCGCCACGTGTCCCGTCCAGCGGGATCGTGAACACAGACCTTGGAGGAGGGGGTGGGAATTTAGAGAGACAAGAGACACAAGAAATGGAGACAAGACAGTATCCTGATCAAGTCTCATTTAATGGCGGCGGTGCAATGCCTTATATAGGCTGGCAGGGAAGAGGAAGGGCTCAGAGCAGGCGGGGAGGAGAATAATGAGAGACGTCACCAGGCGCATGCTCGGTAGACTTAGTCTTTCCCGGGCGCGGGAAGTTATCTACGCGTGCGCGGGGAAAGTTTGCGCACGCAGGAAAAGTTGATGATGAAGAACAAGGAAGTGTGCCATCTTGTCTCCACAATGCAGAGCTTAAGCAACAGAGGCCACGGCAATTTCTGGGCCTCACAGCTCCGGACAAGCAAATAGAAAATTTGTATCATATTCTTAGGAAGAAAAAGTATTATCAACATCAATTGTTCTTAAGGTAATTTATAAATTCAATTTTGTTCCAATACAGATACCATTAAATATTGGAAGTAGACATATTACTGTAAAATATTATATAGATGAAAACACAAATGAGAATAGACAAGAAAACTCTGGAAAAACAAAAAGAAAACAACAACAAAAAAAACAAGTCCGGCCAGCCCTGTGAAAAATCTTGATTGATTAAAAAACTCATAGGTCATTGAAACTAAAAATTCAGAAATAGACCAAAGTGCCTAAGAAACTGTCATAGTGCATCCAGGCTGCTATAACAAAATTCCTTAGACTGGGTAAAAGATAAACAACAGAAATGTGTTTTTCACAGTTGCAGAGATTAGAAACTGCAAGATCAAGGCAGCAGCAAATTTAATATTTGGTGAGAGCCTTGTTTCCCAGAGATGGTACCTTCTTGCACAAGGGACAAGGGCATTCCCTTCAACTTCCTTTAAAAGACCTCTGATTCCATTCATCAAGATAAAGAACTCTTGGCTTCATCACTTCCCCAAAGGCCACACACCTAAAATTATCCACATATGAATTTGAAAGGGGACATAAACATTCTGGCCATAGCAATAATTTAGTAAGCAATAAAAACTACTTGGAGGATGGCATCACTGATACTTGAGGTGTAAAAATGTGATGTTCTTATCACAAAGGAAATAAATGATTTATTCTTCGTGGCATACAACAAAATAAAGGTCCAATGAAAATATTTTTTATAAAGATAAATCTATATGGCAAAAAGCTAAGTGTTGATAAAGTTAATTCTACAGGTTGCATCAGGATTTTCGAGGTTTCCGGGGATGAGCAAGGCCCCGGAGTTTCCTCCTGTGACATTTTCCTGGAAGTTGCTCATGCTCTTATTAAATTTGAAAGTAGATAAAAATGTTTGTTTATGTTCCAATATTTACTAAATTCAAAATAATAAAGGGCTATTTATGCATAATTCTCAAACAATCATTCAGTCAGTGGTGCTCTGCTGAGGAAGAGCACACTCACATCCACACACATATGATGTTCCTCAAATAGAAGACTTCTCCCTGTGCCAGAGCCACATATGTTGCACATGATCAGAGGCTTTCCGAGGCGAGCATTTCTCTGCAGCCCTTCTACAGACTTAACCCTGAAAAGCTGACTCAGAAGGTGATGGATGAACACCCGCCCTAGTGTTCTAATCTAATGGATCCTCTACTAATAATTCCTTCCAGGGATCTGGGATCTTTCCTGGATTCATCGGCCACACACAGCTAGACTCAAAAATTTGGACCAAAGTTTTGATCCTCACTGGCCCTCCTGCCCTGTCCTGCCAGCTTCTCTAGAAGTATGATGCTTCTCTAATTGCTCCTGAGAGACCCCATCTAAGGGTACCTCTCTGTGCCAATATAATTGATCTCATAAAGTGAGAAGAGAAATAGGCAAGAGTCTAGCTATGCTAGAAGCTGTGTCTAGGGTTCCTTACCTGATTTATGTCTCTGATTTACCTGAATATTGACTAATACAGATTCATTTTAGATAGTAGGAAAAACAGAAGGAGAAATCCCAGTTCATAAAGGAAGAATAAAATGCAATCAATGCTGCCTAGAGTCTGGCTTAAGCTCAGCCACGGGGTACTAAGTCTCTTCAGGAAAAAGCAATGGCTGTCCATCATCTGAAAAACTGTGGCCTTGAACCATGGGCATGAGAGTGCACACTGCCCACTAGAGTTCCATGTGTAAATCACAGAGAGATAGAATAGTCTCAAAGGATTCTTAAGGGTAATGTGGGGGACCAAAAGGAGATGAATCCACAGCCTCTGCCTTACCATCAGGTCTAACTAATACTATTCCCAGACTCTTTTCTGGGCTGCACCAGGGGTTATTCAGAAAGGCAAAAAGTTGTTAATGCCCCATCATTCCCCGTAGCTTCTGAGATCTAAGTTGTTCATTCCCCAGGTTCCAGGTTGTTCTCCCTCTACCTCCACAGAATCAGTGTGTCTCATTCTGGTACCTATAATCTCACCTTTATTCTAGTTGCCCTCTACTTTTTTCTAGACATTTTATCTAGTAGAGCCAGGTAAAATAGAGACAAGAATATTTAAATAAAACTTAACTAGAGCTAAGTTGGAATCCCATTAACTGCTAGTAGGCTGGGATGCAACTCAGAGGGTACACAAGCCAGGCTGGTCTAGAATTGTAGTTATGGGAAAGAAAGACACATTTCACCCAGGAATTAGCATGAAATCTCAAATTTGTGAAATAGATTCCTAGATCCCCCAACCATTTCATCCTTATCTTGGAGGCAATCAGGAAGAGATAATCCCCTTTTAGAGAAAACCATACCTAATCAACAAATTATCTAACCAACATGTGTGAAAAAGGATGTAACATCATAGAGTTGGCCCATTTTAGTAGATGTGGTGATAAATGCCACGAAGTCAGAGTTCAAGTGGTCTCAAAAGCATAAAAGGTGGCACAGATTATCTTCAAGGGATACATAGTATGGCTGGAGTCAGCTGACTATTATGCTGAAGATGTCAACAGTGGTGACTGATATCTCAAGAAGTGGGCCAAAAGTCCGCTTCTGGTTATTCTGCTAGGTATGGTTTAGGAATTGTTCAACCATGAGACAAATAGATCAACTTTCACCAGCAACCCCAAGTCTGGCATGCAGTATTAGACTCTGCATTAGACACAGATTTAGGCTCAATCTGCAGCTTGATTGTGATTAGTCTCCAGAAAACAAACCCTTACCATGGACTTCTAGATGAGTGACCCAGTTAGATCAGCATCTGAGACTGTTTCCAGTTTGCAGCCCAAAAGACAATCAGTCTATAGTTTCCATTGTAAAAAACCAAACAGATAGAATATGGGCAATTACCCCAAACCCTGAGTTCTGCCCATTGAGAAGAGCAACCACTCATTTCAGGTTCTGTATGGCTGGCACAGGTTAAACAGCCACAGAAGCCCAGTGGATGTCATGAGGTGTCAGCTTCCCTGACTCATCTGTGAACTAGGACCAGTCATATAGGAAATACTCAGTAAATTGGGGGCCCCACAGAGACAGCAGCTTTGCTTCAGAGAATAGAAGGAGGCACAAAGTTTCTACCAGCTGGGGATGCCCTAGCCCTCTATGGGTCAAACTTAGTTTGGCAGGAGCTCTGTAGCAAGCTCTTAGCTGACTTTCAAATCAGTGGAACCAGTAGTAGTGTCAAGATGGCTCTGAGTCCAAAAGCCCAAAGAACACCTCTAGGTAGAGGCTAATCCTTTACTGGAGGCTCTAAATATCAAAATCGAGATTTTCTTGACCTCAGGATGAATTGATCAATGCAAATCTCCCCAAATATTTTCACTAAACCTTAATTGAAAAGTAAGACTCCAGATTTTTCAACCCTCACAAAAAATAAATCTGATTTTTTTCATCTGGGATCTATGTATGTGTGTAGGACCATGCCTTTACCAATCAGCATGAAGTTACAACTGTCCTTGTGCCTCTACTTTCTACTTGTGCAGAGTTTAAAATACAGAGGGGAGATCTTAGGGTTTTCTGGGTCTTTTGCTAAGCATGTGCCTGACTGTTAGCATCCCCAATTCCCCACTGCCTTCTTGATCCCCAGGACTATGATCACAGTCCTAATTCCCAACAGCTTTTCCTCTTAGAGCTTTTCGGCATGGTTATTTTTAAACCTAACTGATGTCCTTTTTTTCCTGGTGGACAGGGTAGTTCATTTCCATTTAAATGCTTTTACAAACATTAAGCTATTGATTTAAGATTTCTCTGCATTTTTAATTAAGTAATTCTGCTGTTAGCTTTCCACAGGACTTGAGGGTTATTAAAAAAAGGAAGAAAATAATTATTTTATACAAATAATATGAAAAAGAGACTGGGGATGACTATGTTAATAGCAGACAAAATAGACTTTAAAATGTTACAAGGGGCAATAAGACATTATATAGTCATAAAGTGTCCATTTGGAAAGAAGATAGAAATATTTTAAGCACTTACATACCTAATAATAAAACATTAAGATATAGAAGGCATAAGTTGACAGAATTAAAGGGACAAATAGGCAGCTCTAAATAGTTAAAGATGTTAATACTTCACTCTGAGTAATGAATAGAATAATGGGATGAATGATAAATTAAGAAATAGAGGACTTGACTAACACAATGAACCAAATTGATCTAGCAGATATATACAATACACTCCATCCAACAAAAAAGAGTACACACTCTTCTCAAATGCACATGGGGAATTCTCCAGGATGGGCTGTATACTAGATCTCGAATTAAATCAATAACAGAAGAAACTCTAGAAAATTTACAAACTTGTATAAATTAAAGAACATACTCTTAAACAACCAATAAGTAAAAGAAGAAATCACAGAGGAAGTAGGAAAATACAGAGGAAGAAAAATGAAAACAAAACATATCAAAAGTTATGGGAAACAGCAAAAACAGTGCCAAGATGAAAAGTTTGCAGCTAAAAGACATTTAAAAAGTACAAAGATCTCAAATCAATAATAACTTTATCAACTAGTAAATTAGGAAAATAAGACCAAATTAGATGCAAAGCAAAGAGAAAGAAGAAAATAATAAAGATTTTAGCAGAGATAAATGAAATAAAGGTTATACAAACAACAGAATTCCAAAAAACCAAAAGTTGATTCTCAGTTCTTCAAAAAAATTAACAATTGGCAAACCTTCAGCTACACTAAGAAAACCCACAAAAACCCAGCATATTCACATACTAAAATGAGAAATGAAAATGGGACATTACTACTAATTCTAAAGAAATAGAATGTTTTAAAAAGTGTACTATGAACTACGATAGGATGATAAATTGGAAAACATAGATAAAGTGGGCAGATTCCTGGGTATACAAGACTTGATTACAAAGAAATACAAAATCTGAATAGATACAAAACTACTAAGGAAATGGAATCAGTAATTAAAAACCTCTTGATGGGCTACAGTAACCAAAACAGCATGGTACTGGTACCAAAACAGAGCTATAGACCAATGGAACAGAACAGAGTCCTCAGAAATAATACCGCACATCTACAGCCATCTGATCTTTGACAAACCTGAGAGAAACAAGAAATGGGGAAAGGATTCCCTATTTAATAAATGGTGCTGGGAAAATTGGCTAGCCATAAGTAGAAAGCTGAAACTGGATCCTTTCCTTACCCCTTATACGAAGATTAATTCAAGATGGATTAGAGACTTAAATGTTAGACCTAATACCATAAAAACCCTAGAAGAAAATCTAGGTAGTACCATTCAGGACATAGGCATGGGCAAGGACTTCATGTCTAAAACACCAAAAGCAAT
>NW_016822628.1:61984-96525 GCF_001698545.2 Rhinopithecus bieti | reverse complement strand
AAAAAAAAAAAAAAAAAAAAAAAAAAAAAAAAAAACCTCTTGATGAAGAAAAGCCCTTGTTTTGTTAACTTCACTAGTGATTTAGATTAAGCATTTATAAAACAAAAACCCTTTTCAAACTCTACCAAAAAACTGAAGAGAGCAGTTCCAAGCTTATTCCATGATGCCAGAATTACCTCATACCAAAGCCAGACAAAGAGACTACAAAAACCCACAGACTAATCCCTTATGAACACAGATGCAAAACTACTCAGCAAAATCCTAGCTAACTACATTCAGCAGCATACTAGCAAGATTACACCCGATGACCAAGGGAAATTTATTGTTGGAATGCAAGAAAGTTTTAGCATATGACTGGTTTCTGTGCAGTGGTGTTTACAACTAATTGATCACAACCAGTACAGATTTCTTTATTCCTTTTCCACTCCCACTGGTTCGCTTAGCTAGCCTTTCTTAACAAAAGTTTTAGCATATGAAAATTAATCAATGCATGTATCGTGTTAACAAAATTTTTTTAAAAATTATCTCACAGAAAATGTATTTTACAAAATTCAAAATATTTTATAATAAAAAAAATTAGGAATAAAAGGAAGCCACCTTTGTAAAATTCACATATAAAAACCCACAGCAAACAACATATTCTAGAGGAAAAGACCAAAAGTCTTTCCTCTAAGCTCAGAAGACAGACAGAATGTCTGCTCTTGCCACTTTTATTCAATGCAGTATTAGAAGTTCCAGTCAGAGAAATTAAAAAAGAGAATGAAATAAACTGCATCAAAGTATGTACAGAAAATATATTCGTATATGTAGAAAATCTTAAAGATTCCACACAAAAATTATTGCAACTAATAAATTCAGCAGAGTGGTAGCATACAAAATCAACATAGAAAAATAAACTGTATTTTATGTAGTAATATAAATAATCTGAGAAAAAAACTGTGAAAAAAATTCAATTTACAATAGTATCAAAAGAATAAAGTACTTAGGAAGTAACCAAGAAGCAAAATTCTGATTATTTTTGTGTAGATATAAAAAAATCAATGTTTAAGTTTACAGGGAATCTCAAGAGACCCTAAATTGCAAAAATAATTTTGAAAAAATAAAATACCAAAGTTAGAGAAGTCACACTTAATGATTTCAAAACTTACTACAGAATTCCAAAATAGCATGCTACAAATAGGCTAATGGAGTACTATAGAAAGCCAATATAAATAAACCCTCATAAATACGGTCAAATGATTTTTATGGGAAAAGAACTGTCTTTACAACAATTAGTGCTGGGGAAATTGGGTACCCACATGTAAAGGAATGAAGCTGGACCCTTATACTATAAGAAAAAATTAACTAACTGGATCAAATACCCAAATGTAAGAGCTAAAACTACAAAATTCTTAACATAAAATATAGGTAAAACATGTCATAACACTGAATTTGGCAGTGATTTTTTTTAACAGGACACTCAAAACACAAGAAACAGAAGAAAAATAAATAAATAGGACTCTATCCAGAATATATAAAGAACAATTCAGCAATAATAGAACAAACTACTTGTTTAAAATATGGGCAAAAAAACTTAAACATTTCTCTAAAAATTATGTAAAGTGGCTAATAAGCCCATGAAAAGATGCTCAACAAAACTAATCATTAGTAAAATGCAAATCTAACCCCAAATGACATATCAATACCCATCAACATAGCTACTACCAAAAGAAAAAAAAAACAGAAAATCACAAGTGTGGGGTGGACGTGGAGCAATTCAAACCTTTGTACACTGTTGATGGAAATGTAAAATGCTGCAGCTGCTATAAAATAACAGCATAGTAACTAAAAAATTTACACATAAAATCATATGATCTAGCATTTTCACATCTGGATATGTAGCAAAAGATGTGAAAGCAAAGACACAAACCAATACACGTACACCTAGGTTCATAGCAGCATTACTCACATCACCCAAAAGGTGTTTGAATTACCCAACTGTTGTTTAAATTAATGAATAAATTAATGAATCAATGAATAAATAGATAAAATGTGATTTATACATACAGTGGAATATTATTGAGTTATGGAAAGTAAGGAAATTCTGACACATGGTATGTCATGCATAAACCTTAAGGACATTGTGCAAAGTGACATGAGCCAGTCATAAAAGGACAAATACTGTATCATTCCATTTATGAGATACAGAGGTGGACCTGGAGGGTAGGTCTGGGCTGAGTATTGAGGAGGGTGTTACCCTATGAAGATACCTTACCTTTGCCCAAATTGGGTGTGTTGTCCTCACCCGAATGGCCCTATCATTCTCAGGTTCCTCTTTCGGCTGCACCCAGGGTTCTTTCCAGAACATTGCGTCTTCTGCAGCCCGGAGTGCTGCCTTCTTTCTTAAACCACTGCGGAAACTGTCCTGATGTCTCAGACACTGTCCATTGTGCCGCAGCCCTCTCTTTTCCCTAGCCAGAGTGCGTGCTCAGCTGCTTTTTGGAGAAATCGTCCACCTGGCCTGCTTATGAACAGCTTCAGAGCTCTACAGGGGGTGATAAGGGCTGTGACTTCCTGGAAATGTCACTCTCAATGGCGCCTTTTTCACGAATGTGAAAGTCGAGGCATCAGGAAGGTTAATTATTGGGTTGCACGAAATCTGCTAAGGGCAAAGGAGAAAACCCCATTTCTGAGGTGTAGTCTTGTGAGCCATTTTCATCAACCCATTTAATTGGACAAGCTCCAAAATGCAACCTGAAGCTGCTATTTAGGCATTTTACACTTGAAATCATCGGTCTTATCTCAAGTCAGGCCTGACTTGCCACTGTCTCAGAGACACAAATGGGACCTGATCCCTCAGGAACAGATAGTGTTCCAGCTTTGTGGGACTGACTTTTAAGATGTGGAGCACTTGGGGTCGTTTGAAATCCGCTGTCTTTAGTAGGGACTTTTACTTTTAGATAGCATGTGCATTTTGATTTTATCTGTCCTCAAGCTGACGCTTGGCTCATTTTAATAGTAAAAAACACATTCCTGGGTGGAGATTTCAGATGCTAATGAGACATGCAATGTATGCACAAATATGTACAGCTACTGCACATGTGCACCCAGAAGACCACTCAGAACATGCTTACTGTAACACTTTTTTCTACCTTCTTGTGAATAATCATGTAAAACTCCCAGAAGGAGGGTTTCTCCAGCAACAATTAATTCTGTCTCACTCTTATGAGTAGGCTGCCCTGGAATCTCTTTCTAAGACTGTACTATCTATTCTGCACTTAATTTTCAAAATATTCCTTCTGTGTGTGTGCAATAAATTACTCTATGCTGTACTTCTTTTGCTGTGTGTTTCTTGTTTAAATTCTTTTAAACTAAGAAGATACTAACCAAGGTATTACATCAGCCATCAATATTTCTGGTGCCATGGCCCAGAGAGAGGATTGTCTGCTTCATTAATCTTTTTCTTTCCTTTTTTTTTTTTTTTTTGAGATGGAGTCTCACTCTGTCGCCCGGGCTGGAGTGCAGTGGCCGGATCTCAGCTCACTGCAAGCTCCGCCTCCCGGGTTTACGCCATTCTCCTGCCTCAGCCTCCCGAGTAGCTGGGACTACAGACGCCCGCCACCTTGCCCGGCTAGTTTTTTTTTTTTTTCTATTTTTTTAGTAGAGACGGGGTTTCACCGTGTTAGCCAGGTTGGTCTCGATCTCCTGACCTCGTGATCCGCCCGTCTCGGCCTCCCAAAGTGCTGGGATTACAGGTTTGAGCCACCGTGCCCAGCCTGCTTCATTAATTTCACTTTCCCTTTACTTGCAGTGAATACTATGGCAGTTCCAGATTACCTGGTTAACTATCGCTGCTTGTTCGAGTGGTGTTTCACTAAAGTTCTGGGGGAAACGTTTTTAAGTCATCTATATTCTTTAGAGAGAGAATATATGTCCGCTCTCTTTTTGCCTGCTGCTTCTGTACTATCCATAAATACGCTAACCACATGGGTTGCTCTCAACATTTCATACTCGGACTACTTTGCTGCTTAGTTTCACATCTTTCTGGCCACACTTCAGACTCAGCTTATCGTTTGCTGTCCCTTCAGCAATACTCAATCTCCACCTAGTGGCTATTGTAAATTATTTTCTGGTCAGGTTTTCTGTTTACAAGATTTTTGTTTTCTTTCGAATGGCACATTAAGAGAACCCTGTCCCTTCAGGCTTTATGCATTTCCCAGCTCCTTGAAATTGTTCTTCAACAGGCTTTCTTTGCTGAACAAAAGATGCACAGTCATGTAGATGCCTGGTCGTGGGGACTGCATCTGAGCATTGCAGGTGCTATAATTGGGCATCATAAATGGTAAACCAGTGAATTACAGAAAGACTGTCAGCCAGACATCTGCCCCCCAGCAAGCAGTAGGGGTCATCTTGGTAGGACTAGAGATGTCCAGTGCTGATGAGAGCTAGGATGGTGTATGGCAAATGCCTATGACCTCCAAGAGCTTCAGTTAATGGGGTTTTGAGGGGATGCGCTGGACACCCTGGTGGTTCCACTTGGCTCGTGGGGATGACCATGGCCTCCCGGACTTCAGTACACAATTCTGTACATTGCAGAATTCTCTCAGCACCATGGGAGCTGCTTCCTCTGCTGTCACTGAAACACCCCTGGGATGTATATTTAAAAATTGGAACAGCTTTTGACTAGATGAACCAAAAAACAACAACAATAACAAAAAACCCTTATCCTCTTTTGTAACACTATTTAGCCTACATACAGATTAGCTGACAAAACATGGCTGGAGAATCAGACTGTGAACTTTAACACCATCCTACAGCTAGATGTTTTCTGTAGAAATCAGGGAAAATGGTCTGAAGTATCTTATGTGCAAGCCTTAATGGCCTGACAACAAAGCCCATCTCCTTGCAGCACCTGTGGGCTAAAGCCTAGTAAGCCACAAAGCCCCTCGGAACCATTAGAAGATCATCTCTTATTAAGGGGAAGGTACTCTAGATCCCACAGCCCAACACCAGCTCCAGATAGGGACCCTCAGGGTCCTACACCTCCTTTAGAATCCCCAGCATCCCCTACACTATCTAGAGTCTTCTGTAGAATCTAAGCTTGTTTCACCGTTTCACCTCCTCCTTATGCTCCTCTCTATCATCCTTTGCCAAGTACAGTAGAGACGAGCCTAGCTGTAGTTACTAGCAGTGGAGCTTCACACCATCCAGGGACAGAGAAATTGCTCCCCTTACAGAAAGTCCCAAATGGAGAGAGGACCATCAGAGTGCTTCTTCTATTCTCAATAAATGATCTAATCCAGTGTAAGCAACAACTCTGATGGCTCTCAGAGAACTTCAGCCCATTTACTGAAGGCTTCCAGGCTCTAACTTTGGTCACCATTCAATTTTACCATCCAGAAATGGACCCAATGACTGCTGCCAACTTAGCCACACAAAACTTTTGCTTATTGGCAAAAAGTAGAAAATACTTAAAACTATTGTTGCTTTCACCATTTTAATGCAAAATACTTTTTCAGCACAAATGTCACCACAAGTTGGAGCCTTGGGAGTCCAGTATAAACTATCTCAGAAAACCACAATGGGTCCCCAGTAAGCAGCAGAGGGCCTCAATAGACTTCAACAGCATCTTGACTCCGTAGCCACTGTAGTCTGACAAAACCAAAGAGCCTGGGATCTTCTCCCAGTCAGGTAAAGAGGAACATGTTTATCTCTAAAAGAAAAATGCTGCTTTTGAGATCAATCAGTCTGGTTTAGTCCAAGAAAATATTAATAATATCATCACCCAGGCAGAAAAATTTGAATCTCCAGGAACTTCCATGGGAACGTGAAAACAATGTCTATTACCTGCCTTGCTCTCTTTAACAGTATCAGTCATTACTGTATTTTCAGCTTTTACTTTTGTTCCAATTTTGTTTAAAGTGTTAACTGATTTCTTGCTGTCTTGCTTACTGCCACTCCATGTTTGCGTGATAGTTTTGCAAAGGCTTTCCAACTTTGGCTACCAACATCTTGCCCACTGGTTCCTTGAATGACATGGTTTACACCCAGTTAGATCACACAGGAAGAAACTTTAGGGCCCAGGCTAGCCAAAAGTAACACCCACTCACCAGGAAACAGCTCCAGAAAAAATGTGCTAGCCCCTCAACCTCCAATATGATTATGGCCCTAAAATCTCTTACAGGGAAATTGAGACAGAATAGATAGTCAAGAAAATGACCATGATCTTGGGATACAGAAACCGTGGTGACTGTACAGCCAACACAATAAGCCTTAGCATTCGCATTGTAATTGGGCTCATTCAAGCAAAGCTTTCTTCATTTAGAAACTTTCTGTTCTACAGAGCATGTGCACTTTGATTTTACCTGTCCTCCAACTTAATTTTACTTATTTTAATAGAGAAAAAGACAGCCCCCAGCTGGGCACAGTGGCTAACACCTGTACTCCCAGCACTTTGGGAGCCTGAGGAAGAGGGATCACTTGAAACCAGAAGCTTGATCCTAGACTGGCCAACATAGTGAAACCCCATCTTGACAAAAATACAAAAATCAGCCGAGTATGGTGGTGCATGCCTGTTATCCCAGCTACTCAGGAGGCGGAGGCACAAGCATGGCTTGAACTGGGGAGGCGAGGGTTGCAGTGAGTGGAGATCGCACCACCGCACTCCAGCCTGGGCAACAGAGCGAGACTGTCTCAAACAAACAGAAATACACTCCTGGGTGGAGATCTAAGACGTTAATGAGATATGCAATGTATGAACAAGCATGTCCAGCTACTGCGCAAGTGCACCCAGAAGACCACTCAGAACATGTTTACTAGCAACTCCTCTTCACTCCTCCTCACTAATAATAATGTAAAACTCCCATAAGGGGGTTTCTCCAGTGACAATCCATGCTGTCTCCCTCTTATGAGCAGCCCGCCCTGGAATATCTCTCTCAGGGTGCACTGTATTCTGCACTTAACTTTCTACTTTTTTTCTTTTCAATAAATTATGCTGTACTTTTTTTCTTTGTGTCTCCTGTT
The DNA here is from genome assembly GCF_001698545.2 of Rhinopithecus bieti. Lineage (NCBI taxonomy): Eukaryota > Metazoa > Chordata > Mammalia > Primates > Cercopithecidae > Rhinopithecus > Rhinopithecus bieti. The sequence goes on along the minus strand of NW_016822628.1, from coordinate 89,523 downwards.
TAAATTCTTATAAGAAGACAAGAACAGAGGTATCACATCAGCTGTCAACACAGCAATAAGCCTCCTTCCTGTGTGGATAGCCCATGCAGAAAAGGAGAGTCGCATCACCTAGTGCTGGATCCAGAGATATGTCACAATTTATCCTATGCAGAAAGTTAAGGTAATAGAGGAGAGTCATATTAAATAGTTTCTGAGCCCAGGGGTATGTCACAACGGCACCTGTGAGCAGAGATCAGGCAGAATAATCACATAACCGGTGTGCTGGACACAGCAATAAGCCACCCTTTCATCTGTGGGCATGACCCAGGCAAGTAAGAAGAGTCACAGCATTTAGGTGCTTGCCGCAGAGTTATGTAACAATCTGTCTTATGGACAAAGCTCAGGTAAGAGAGAAGACTCAAACCTCCAACGTGACTAATGTAGAAATATGTCACAAGAAACTTTTTAGGCAGGGCCCATGCAGGATCTTCTTATCTTCTAGATGTTAGGTCCAGAGATACGTCAGAATACCCAAAATACACAGGGCTCAGTCAAAAAAGGAGAGTCAAATCACCTAGGTGCTGAGTCTAGACATATGTCACATCTCTTTTATGGGAAAATCTCAGGTAAAAGAGGAAGGTCACATCAAATAGTTGATAGGCCCAGAGATATGTCACATTGTCTCCTACTTAAAATGTCTAGGCCAAAGACACATATCACGTTGGCGCTAGGCCCGTGTTCATATATGAACATTCAACCAGAGTTGAAATGGTGACTCATTTCTAAACTCAGCTCATAGGCAAGGGAGGACTCTCCTATCCTGACCTAGTTAATTGGAATGATGTTGACTCTCATACCCGGTCTTAATGCTACAGGTACAATCATGGGTCCCTACCATTAGGAAGGCCTCAAAGTTGATTGCAACTCTCATTCATATTGTATAGGGCCATGGAGTAGTACACAGAGTGTGATAACTGGGCTGAGAACACAGGTGAGATTGTGACACTCTTATGCTCACCCAGCCAACAGTAAATATTGTCATTCTCTCACATGAACACAGGTCAGTCTGCAGAGGAATTGAGGCTCTCATGCACAAACCTAGTCTGGTGTTGAGTTGTGGGCTTACACCCAACATACAGGATGTGTGGAATGTCATGCCTACAACTGAGACAGTTGTTGGATTGTTAATCTCATTCCTGGTCCATTCTGCAGGTTTCATTGTGAAATTTCCCAGTGCCTAGCACCTGAGTGACCTGATGCTCTTGCATGGACCCAGGCCACAGATAGGATATTAGCATATTGCTGGATCCAGCACCTTGAGGATGTAACTCTATTCTCCTTCTTTGGCACTGCCCACAGTGAGCATTTTGACATACTGCTAGACCTTGCACCCAGGTGATGTTAGTCTCCTCTTCTGCCTTGGCGCTGCCCACAGAAAGAATTATTATATATAGCTTGGCCTCACACCCAGGTTGTGTGACTCTCTGGCTCGTGCACTGTGCATATGGGACACCGTGGTATATTGCTAGGTCCACTACCCAGGCGATGTAACTCCTCTGCCTAGCCCCTGCCTACAAGGGGCATTGTGACATATCTCTCTGCTCATCAGTCAGGTAATGTGATTCTCTTCTCCTGCCTGGTCCCTTTACACAGAAGGGATTGTGACATGTTGCTGGGCTTAGCACCAAGTTGATGTGAATCTTCTGCCTGGATCAAGTTCACAGAAGGCATTGTGATATACATCTGGGTCCATCACCTACTTGATTTGACTCTCCTCTCTTACCTGAGCATTGCCCATAAGAGAGATTGTGACATATCCCTGGGCCAGCACCAGGAGGATGTGACTCTTCTCCCTGCCTAGGTCATGCCCACAGAAGGAAGTGTGACTTATAACTGGGCACAGCACATGCGTGATGTGATTCTTCTGCCTGGTTCCTACTTGCAGGAGTCATTGTTAAATACCTCTGGGCCCATCATCTAGACTAGGTGACTCTCTACTTCTTCCTAAGGCCTGCTCACAGTAAGGATTGTGACATATTACTTTGCCCAGTACCTACTGTTTGGACGAACAGAGGCAAGATGGCGCGGTTCCAGGTTCTTCACCGTCAACTTTCCCACGCCAGGGAATGACATGGGTCGACTGCGCAGGTGCAACCCGACTTCCGACAGAGAGAAACCGGAACCTGCCTAGCCACGCCTACCGCCCCGCCCCCGACCCGCCTATGTCCCGCCCACTGCCCTCCCACTCCCGGGCCCAGGACTTAAAAGCCGCTCCTGGCAGGCGCACGGTGCGAACTTCCTTGGCCCCTCCTCCTACGTGGGACCCAGGAACCTCGCCCGAGAACGCCGGTGTGAACTTCCTCGGCCTCTCCTCGTGTGCGGGACCCAGGAACCTCGCCCGAGAACACCAGTGTGAACTTCCTTGGCCCCTGCTCCTGTGCGGACCTAGGAACCTCTCCCAAGAACACTGGAGTGACTTCGTCGGCCTCCACTGCTGGAGACCAGTGAACCTCGCTCCCTCCTTCACATTGGCTTGTAAATAAAGTTTTTTTTGCCTTGCCTACTTGCCTTTTCTCTGACATTTACTGTGGGGGTCGCATTAAAGCAAATCACCTTGTGCCGAAACCTGGGAGGAGACCCCTCCTCAGGGCCCCCCAAGGTCCGAGGAGCCTCCTCCTTTCACGCCCCAGACGGACCAGGACCTGGACATCGCTTTCCCCACCTCCAAGTCTCCTAGGGGTGAGTACCTTCTGCCTCCCTCTCATATCCCTTGGCCAGAAGTCCTGCGCAGGCCCAAGGCTTTTTTTTCCGGTCACCAGGTGACCCAGGGAAGTTCCCAAAGACAGAGACGTCTGACCAAAGGACCTCCACTCCGTTCCGTGGGAGACCCGTCCAGGATGGAGACGTCTGCCTGGAGGTAATATCCATTCCAGCTCCAGGAGCCTCCTGCTGGTCTCTAGTGGCTCCAAAGGACGCTTTGTAGCCAGGTAGAGTTCAGTTTCCATTTCCGCCTATAGGCGAGAGGAAGGCAATGGGAAACCCCCAATCCCAAATACCTAGAGACTCCCCTTTAGGGTGTCTTCTAAAAAATCTCAAAACTTTGCAATTAGAACAAGATCTCAGGCGAAAGCGACTGGTGTTCCTCTCCACTGTGGCGTGGCCACAATATAAATTAGACAATCAGTCTCAATGGCCGCCTGAGGGCACTCTAGACCGTAACATTTTAACCGACCTCAGTAGTTTTTGTCAACGCTTAGGCAAGTGGTCCGAAATTAATTATATACAAGGATTTTGGGCCTTGCGTTCTCGTCCGGACCTGTGTGGCCAGTGTTCCTTGGCTCAAGTCATGTTGGCTAAGGACGCAGGCCTAACAAAGTCCGAAAAAGAGGAGTCATCTTTCCTGTCTGAGTTGCCCGAAGACCTTACTTCCCCTCCCTCCCTTCCACTCCCACCGTATACCCCACCTCCCCCTCCCGCTTCGGCCCCACCTCCTCTTTTGGCTCCACCTCCCCCTCCCGCTCTCGCGGTTGTCCCGCCTCCCTCCTCAGCCTCTCCCACCATTGTTGAGGCTACACTTCCCTCCGACCCCTCGGCACTTCCGCCTGGTCATCTTAGTTCGCCTATCTCTGCCCATACCCGCTCTAAAGATTGCCTAACTGCCCCCGCTCCTACTCCCACCCTATCCAACCCCCCTGCGGTCTTAGCACCCTTGCGTGAGGTGGCCGGAGCAGAGGGCGTAGTTAGAGTTCATGTTCCCTTTTCATTAGCAGATCTTTCAAAGATTGAAAGACGCCTAGGAGATTTTTCTGCCAACCCTACAATTTATACCAAAGAATTTAGATACCTTTGCCAGGCCTACGATTTAACCTGGCATGATCTCCAGGTTATTCTTACCTCTACTCTAAACCCTGAGGAGCAAGAGCGCATCCTAGTGGCCGCCAGGCAGCATGCCAACCAATTACACTTAACAGACCCTGCGTTCCCACTAGGGGAACAAGCAGTCCCCTCTATAGACCCAGACTGGAACTATCAAGTAGGCCAGCCAGGCCGCCGAAGACGAGATATGATGACTCAATGTCTTCTGGCTGGTATGCAGGCGGCCTCAAATAAGGTAGTAAATTTTAATAAACTAAAAGAAATTATTCAAGGTCCAGATGAGAACCCGGCCACATTTTTAAACAGGCTAACTGAGGCTTTAATTCAATACACTCGGTTAGACCCAGCTTCCCCAGCCGGGGCCACTATTCTAGCATCATATTTTATTTCACAATCGGCCTCGGATATTCGGAAAAAACTCCAAAAGGCAGAGGATGGACCTCAAACTCCTATTCAAGACCTAGTCAAGTCGGCCTTCAAGGTCTATAATTCAAGGGAGGAAACGGCTGAGGCCCAACGACAGGCCCGCCTAAAGCAGAAGGTACAGCTCCAGACTCAAGCCTTAGTTGCTGCTTTGCAGCCTAGCCGTAACCCAAAACTGGAGAGCAAAACCCCCGGAGGCTCAAAGACAATAAAAGGGGCTTGCTATAAATGCGGTAACCCAGGGCATTGGGCTAATAGATGTCCCCAGAGTCCCCAACCGTCTGAGCCAGTGCGGCCGTGCTACAAGTGCGGAGTAGCTGGACACTGGGCTAAAAAGTGTCCTAACCCTCGTCTGCCAACAACTCCTTGTCCAGCATGCCATGAAGAAGGGCACTGGAAGTCTGACTGCCCCACCCTGAAAACGGGCATGGCGCCTCAACGTGATGTCCCTTCTCAGGACCCTGGGAGCTCCTTCCAGCTCTTACATCTGGATGACGACTGAAGGTGCCGGGACTCGGGGACCCCCATCACCCTCGCCGAGCCGCGGGTAACTCTCCTGGTAGCGGGTAAGACAATTACTTTTTTAATCGACAGCGGGGCTACCTACTCTGTTTTGCCGTCTTTCGAAGGGCCTAGCCTTCCCTCCAATATTTCTGTTGTAGGAGTCAATGGCTCCCCGTCCAGCCCTCGAAAAACCCCACCCCTTAATTGCTGCCTGGCCAACAACTATTTTGCACACTCGTTCCTCATTATCCCCTCATGCCCCACTCCCCTACTGGGCCGAGATGTTTTAAGTCAACTGAAAGCCTGTATCTCCATCCCTACTAGCGCCCCCCACCCTACCCGCCATCTGCTTCTAGTATTGACTAACTCAAATGACTCCAACAATCCTACTAACCCTTTCCCCGATTTCCCCATTCCTATCGACCCCCAAGTGTGGGACACCTCCACTCCTGTCGTGGCGGACCATCATCCACCAATACTTATAAAACTTAAGAAACCATCTCAGTTTCCAACCCGCCCACAGTTCTCTCTCTCTCCACAGCACTTACGAGGACTAAAACCAATCATTACTAGGTTACTCAGCCAACACATCCTCATCCCCATTCATTCTCCCTGTAACACCCCAATCCTACCTGTAAAGAAGGCAGATGGAACTTTTCGGTTAGTGCAGGATCTTCGTCTTATCAACGAAGCTGTTTGTCCCACCCATCCGGTAGTTCCCAACCCCTATACCCTTCTTTCTCTCATTCCACCTAATACAACACACTTTACTGTACTGGATCTAAAAGATGCATTTTTCACTATTCCCCTGCACCCAGATTGTCAGTTTCTTTTTGCTTTTACATGGGAAGACCCAGACACCCATACCTCCACCCAACTGACATGGACAGTGCTTCCCCAAGGGTTCCGAGACAGCCCCCATTTCTTTGGGCAGGCCCTAGCAAAAGACTTAGCCTCCTGTCCTCTTACCAATAGTAAAATTCTCCAATATGTAGATGACCTTTTACTCTGTAGTCCCACGGGACAGGACTCTCTTTTAGACACTGCGATCCTCCTTAATCATCTAGGATCCAAAGGTTACCGAATATCCAAACACAAAGCTCAACTCGCACAACAATGTGTCATATATTTAGGTATTGAGATCACTCCTACGACGCGCTCACTTACTACAGACCGCTTAACTCTAATACAAAATCTTTCTCCTCCTCAAGACGCTAAGGAAATTCAATCCTTCCTAGGCCTAGTAGGATTTTTCAGACACTGGATTCCTAATTTCGGAATCTTGGCTAAGCCTCTATATGCAGCTGTCAAGGAGACTCCCCAAGGACCTTTGTCTAACCCAAAGTTAATCTATAAACATTTCACTCACCTGAAAAACTGCCTTCTCTCACATCCTACTCTCTCACTCCCAGACTTCCAACGCCCCTTCCAGCTTTTCACAGATGAAAGACAAAAAGTTGCAGTGGGTCTTTTAGCCCAATCTATAGGCGCCACCTACCGCCCCGTGGCATATCTATCTAAACAATTAGACCCCACCGTACAAGGGTGGCAGCCCTGTCTTCGGGCCCTAGCAGCAGCAGCCTGTCTAACCCAAGAAGCAAAGAAACTCATTAGGGGTGGTAACCTAACAGTCTTCTCTACTCACCGCCTTCAAGATCTTATTGCCCACAGAAGTATTAGCCATCTAACCCCGTCCAGACTCCAACTCTTTCACCTCTTATTCATAGAAGACTCCACCATTGCCCTAGGAGTCTGTTCCTCTCTGAATCCAGCAACCCTACTTCCTGACCCTCTCAAGCAACCTAGTACTGAACACTCCTGTCCAGAACTTTTAGAGGCCCAACCACCTAGTCACTTACATTTACATGACCAGCCATTGGAAGGCTCACAGTTAACCCTATTTGTAGATGGCAGTTCTTTTATAAATTCTCTAGGAAACAGACAGGCAGGATACGCGGTAGTTACATCTTCTGCTGTCCTAGAAGCTAAGCCTTTACCACAAGGAACAACATCACAGCAGGCAGAACTTATCGCACTAACTAGGGCTCTCCTCCTATCCAGAGGAAAAACGGTAAACATATACACAGACTCCAAGTATGCCTTCTTGATTGCACACACCCACTCTGTCATCTGGAAAGAGAGAGGGTTCCTAACCACCAGTGGTACCCCTATAGTCAACAAAAAACAGATACTCAAACTGCTAGACGCTTTATCAGCACCTTCCAGAGCAGCCATCATACACTGTAAAGGTCATCAGACTCCATCTAACTCGGTGGCGGCTGGCAATAACTTTGCCGACACCACTGCCAAGTCGGCAGCCGGATTCTCCACTCCCACGCTTCCCTCTATTTGTTTTCTCTCTCCTCAATATACCCCTACTTATACCCAAGAGGAAAAGACCAAACTATTACAAGATTCAACAGCCAAACTAGCCGCAGACAATTGGATTTACCTCAATAATAAATTAGTTATTCCTGAAACTCAACTCCACACCATTCTAAAAGACATACATAATTCCCTACACATAGGACCCAAAGCTTTATATAACCTCCTAAGCCCCCTCATTCACTGCCCCACACTCATGAAACACCTAATTATAATCAACCGACAGTGTTCCACATGTCTCAAGTCAAACCCTCAAGGCGCATTGCGCAACCCCCATCCGAGCCATCAACTCAGAGGGCACCAACCAGGCGAAGATTGGCAAATTGACTTTACCCACATGCCAAGGCATAAAAAATTCAAATATCTCTTAACCCTCGTTGATACTTTTTCAGGATGGATAGAAGCCTATCCTACTACAGGAGAAACCGCCAATATAGTTGCCTCCATACTCACTGAACACATTATTCCTAGGTTTGGCCTCCCGCTCACTCTTCAGTCTGACAACGGCCCAGCATTCATCTCCAAGGTAGTCCAACAGGTGGCAGCCCTCCTACACATCACCTGGAAACTCCACATCCCTTATAGACCTCAGTCTTCTGGTAAAGTAGAGAAGGCCAACGGGCTCATTAAGCAGCAACTCACCAAACTCTCCCTCGAGACTCGACAATCGTGGGTAACTCTCCTTCCCCTGGCCCTAACCCGGCTGCGAGCAGCCCCACGGAGTCCAACAGGCCTCAGTCCGTTTGAATTAGTTTACGGCCGGCCCCTCACCCTCCAGCAGTTACCCACCCTTTCTTCCCCGCTGGCAACTTATCTCCCATACCTCACCCTCTTGAGACAACTCCTGAGACAACATGCAGAACTAGCACACCCCTCTCCAACAGACACCTATAGCCCACATCTCTCTCTCAGCCCAGGAGACCAAGTATACTTAAAAGATATCCAAGCCAAAGATCTTCAGCCTAGGTGGAAAGGCCCCTATACTGTCCTCCTATCCACATACACAGCAGCCAAACTTCTAGGACACACGCACTGGGTCCATATATCACAATTAAAAAAGGCCCCCACAGAAGACAATCAGTGGACATCTACTAGACTTACCCCTACCCGTCTCAAATTCACCAAACTCTCCCAACCACCACATGTTCCCTGACCCCTTGCGCTTATCCCGATTTCTCGCCATACTCTATATAAACATAACAGAATTCCAATATCTTACCCCAGATCCCTACTTGCCTCCAGATAATAGCCCATCACAGTGGTTCTCCCGCTTACCTTTATAGAACATCTTCAGTGACAAGGTGTACCCTGTGATTACACTGAAGATGAAGTACTATTTCATACTTATATTACTATCTTTTTCTTGCATTTCAATCTCTATTACTAACCCAACTTTCATATGGAGATTCTCTATAGTTGAAACTTGGTCACACAAAAATAAACAGCACTCACAGCTACAAGGCACTGCTGACTGCCCCCCTTCAGGCTGCCAACCCCATCTTACTATAAATTTCACCCTATCGTGTTGCAGTGCGGCCGGAGCTAAGGCTCTCTGCTTCCTGCACGATCAGACACATTACAATTGTAAGACTTACTGGAAACAAAAGAACCTAGGATGCCCTTATATTTATTGTAAGATCCATTATGCAACCTTGAGACAGACGAAACCCACTGCTCTCTTCACCATTGCGAATCAACGAACCCCCCTTCAATACCAATTAAATATCAAAGACCCATGGGACCCCCGATGGGCAGACGGAGTCAAAGGTGGACTCTACACAGGCTACACAATCCTTAGTTCATATCCCATGGCTACTCTCCTGATAAAAAGAACACTTGTCCAGCAAAAATCCCTTCCTCAAAACATACAAGCCCTACAGAATTTAACCTTAGCCATACAAGCACAAGAACAGGCCTTACAAGATCAATTACACTCCTCCAATAAGGACCCCTTCTCATGGTTAAAACTAGTCCGTCAAGGGTTAAACCTAACACGGGCAGCCAACCTAACAAATCTCTCCCACTGTTTCCTCTGTGCGGCCCTTGAAAGAGCCCCTTTAGTGGCAGTCCCTTTACCTACTGCTTTCAAGGCTACAACTAACTCCATAGGCACCTCCCAAAAACCATTCTTACTCCAAGTCCCACTATACCAAAGCCCAGAAAGTCCAATCCTTCCTTTCTGCTACTCTACCCCAAACACCTCCTGGTGTAACTATACCCAGCCACCCGCTAAGACCCACACGGCTCCCATCGGAGGTTATTTCTGGTGCAACAAAACTCTCTTCAAGGTCCTTAATCACACATCCATTGGTCAATCCCTTTGTGTCCCAGTGTCCCTAGTACCTAGTTTAACCTTATATAGCAAAGCAGAAGTAGCTGAACTCGTCATACAATTTAACCCTCCTCCTAATGATCTCCAAAAACGGGCTGTCTTCCTTCCCCTAGTCATCGGAGTCTCCCTGGCCGCCTCCTTAGTGGCGTCAGGGCTTGGAACTGGGGCACTTGCCCACTCGGTACAGTCTACCCAATCTCTAGCAGCTCAAATCCGAGAGGCCATAGAGGCTTCAGCTGAAAGCCTGGCCTCTCTGCAGCGTCAAATTACCTCAGTGGCCCAGGTAGCAGCACAAAATAGGCGAGCATTAGATTTACTTACTGCCAAAAAAGGAGGAACATGTCTCTTCTTAGGAGAAGAATGCTGCTATTATGTAAATGAGTCAGGCCTAGTAGACACTAACATCCAAACCCTAAACAGGATTAAAGCAGAATTAAAAACCTACAAACCCCCTTCACCCCCGGACCACTGGTATGGCTGCTGCCCATAATACAGCAGATGCTCCCGTTCCTAATTCCCATACTAATCCTCTGTTTTGTCTTATGTCTTGCTCCTGTTTTAATCAAATTTCTCCGAGCCAAAGTTCAAGAGATCACGTGCGTCACCTTCAACCAGATGCTTCTTCATCCGTACGTCCAAATACCAACCATAGACCCCAACCTTAATGACGTCCCTTAACAGCAGGAAGTAGCCAGACAGACCACGCCTCCCCTTATCACTATTATCAATAAAATGTTGGACTGTTTGGATGAACGGAGGCAAGATGGCGCGGTTCCAGGTTCTTCACTGTCAACTTTCCCGCGCCCGGGAAAGACACGGGTCGACTGCGCAGGTGCAACCCGACTTCCGACGGAGAGAAACCGGAACCCGCCTAGCCACGCCTACCGCACCGCCCCCGACCGCCTATGTCCCGCCCACTGCCCTCCCACTCCCGGGCCCAGGACATAAAAGCCGCTCCCAGCAGGCACGTGATGCGAACTTCCTTGGCCCCTCCTCGTACGCGGGACCCAGGAACCTCATCCGAGAACACTGGTGTGAACTTCCTCGGCCCCTCCTCGTACGCGGGACCCAGGAACCTCGCCCGAGAACGCCGGTGCGAACTTCCTTGGCCCTTGCTCCTGTGTGGACCTAGGAACCTCTCCCAAGAACGCCGGAGCGACTTCGTCGGCCTCCACCGCCGGAGACCGGTGAACCTCGCTCCCTCCTTCACATTGGCTTGTAAATAAAGTTATTTTTGCCTTGCCTACTTGCCTTTTCTCTGACATTTGCTCTGGGGGTCGCATTAAAGCAAATCACCTACATCATGTGACTTTTCTCTAATGTCTGGGCTCCATCTTGGAGATGAATGTGACACATAGCTAGGCCTAGCCCCTAGGTTATGTAACTTCTCCTTTTTCAAAATCCTACCCACCAGGGACATTGAAACATTTCTCTGGGCACTTCACTTAGGTAATGTTACCCTGTTGCCTGGAGCCTCCCCTCAGGGTATATTGTGACATATTGCTGGACCCAGTACCTATGTGATATTACTCTCCTTTCTTGCGTGGGCCCTGTATACATTGTGTATTGTAATATATGGCTGGGTTCAATGGCTAGGTGATGTAACTCTTATGCGTAGACCCTACCCACAGGGACATTAAGACATTTCTTTAGTTCTGACTCTCCTCTTTTGCCTTAGCCCTGCCAAAAAGGGAAGTGGTGACATATAACTGGACCTAGCAACCATCTGATATGAGTCTCCTCTTTTGCTTGCACCCAGCATATTTTGGGTATTGTGGTGTGTCATTTATCTCAAACCTGCAGGATGAAAGGCTCCTGCCTGAGCCCAGCCATCAGTTAAAATTGTCATTCTCCCACACATCAACACAGCCCATAACTGAGATTCTGAATCTCATGCCCAGAGTCAGTCAAAAGTTGGGAAAACTGGCTCTCATAAGTGAATATTGTCCACAAGTGGATTTGTGATTCCCTGACCAAGATCCAAAACTCTTGTGAAGCTGTGACTGCACTAAGATAACTAGGTATGTGACTCTGTTGCTTTGTCCCTGTCCTTAGGGAAGACTGTGACATATCCCTGACACAGACCCACATGATGAGACTTTCCTGCTTGCTGACTACCCAAATGTGAGATTGCGACATATATTATGGCCTAGCACATAGGTGTGAAAATGACTTTCATACCTTAAATGAACCAATAGGAGAGATACTTTCTCTCATAGCCAGGTTTAAAAAAAAGTGCAAAATTATGGGTCTTCTCTTACTATGAAGGTCAGAGAAAATAAGCACTCTTGCATATCATGTAAAGCACTCAGATGGTACAGTGTCATCACAGGCCTCAGAACACAGGTGAGATTGTGTTCTTTGTATGCACACCCATCAATCATCAGGATTGTCATTCTTACAGAGGAACAGAGGTGATTGGGGAGGTCCTAAATCTCATACCTGAGCGCAGTCCACAGTTGGAATTGTAACTATCATATGTCAACATCCAGTCACAGTTGGGATAGTGGCTCATTTCTGAACCCAGTTTGTAGCCAAGTAAAGATCCTCTTATCTGGATCCACCCAGCTGGAGAAATGTTAACTCTCATACCTGGGCTTATGGCCACAGGTGTGGTCATAGGTTCATGTCAGCATGAAGACCTCAGAGTGGATTATTTCTCACTTATAGTGTACAAGGCCCTCAGGAGGTACATAGTGTCCTAACAGGGCCCAGCAGACAGGTGAGATTGCAACACTCATGCACATTCTGGTGACAATAAAGATTATTATCCTCAAAAATGAACACAACTGGCTGAGCGCGGTGGCTCAAGCCTGTAATCCCAGCCCTTTGGGAGGCCAAGGCGGGTGGATCACAAGGTCAGGAGTTTGAGACCATCCTGGCAAACATGGTGAAACCCCGTCTCTCTACTATTTGTTATTATTATTTCGAGACACTCTTGCTCTGTCTTCCAGGCTGGAGTGTAGTGGCACAATCTAGGCTCACTGCAATCTCTGCCTCCCAGGTTCAAGCAATTCTCCTGTCTCAGCCTCCCGAGTAGCTGGGACTACAGGCGCATGACACCACACCCAGTTAATTTTTGTATTTTTAGTAGAGACGGGGTTTCACCATATTGGTCAGGCTGGTCTCGAACTCCTGACCTCAGGTGATCCACCCACCTTGGCCTCCCAAAGTGCTGGGATTATAGGCATGAGACACTGCACCTGGCCACCCTGTTTCTACTAAAAATATAAAAATTAGCTGGGCATGGTGGAGTGTACCTGTAATCTCAGCTACTTGGGAAGCTGAGGCAGGAGAGTCACTTGAACCCAGCAGACAGAGGTTGCATTGAGCTGAGATTGCCCCCACTGCACTCCAGCATGGTGATAGAGTGAGACTCCATCTCAAGGAGGGAAAAAAAGAAAGAAAATCGACTCTCATATACGGATCTTGTCCACAGGTGGGTTGGTGACTCTCAAACCAAAACTCATTACATCTGTGAGACTGAAACTCTCCTAAAGGGACACAGTCAGCCAGAGAAGACACATTTATGAATCCAGTTCACTGTTGAGATCGGGACAGGTGTACTTAGGCCCAACATACAAATTCTCATATCTGGAATCTGGACATGTGTGAAATTGTTCATCTCATCTCTGTAGCTTTCTGCAGGTTGGATTGTGACATACATCTCTGCCCAGCTCCTGAGTGTTTTAGCTCTGTTTCCTGTGCCCAGCTCATGAATGGGATTCTGATATATCACTGAACCCAGAACCTAGGTGATGTGACTCTTATCTCTTGCCTTGGTGCTGCCCACAGGGGACATTGGGACATATTGCTTGGTCTTGCACCTAAGTAATGTAAGTTTTCTGTCTTGCATTAGTCCTACTCACAGGGGCATTGTGATGTATTGCTGGGCCCCACATCCAGGTTATGTGACTCTTCTTCCTGTGCCCTGTCCACAATGGCCATTGTGACATATTGCTGCATCCAAAACCTAGATGCTCTACTTCTCCTTCCTGAGCTTTGCCTAAGGGAGCATTGTGAAATATCTATGTGCCCATCACCTATATGGTGTGACTCTCTTCTCCTGCCTAGTCCCTGCTTAAAGAAGGGGTTGTGACACATTACTCTGCCCAGCACCTAGCTCATGTTACTCATCTTTTGTTTTTTAGGATTTGTTTGGAAGGAGATTGTGATACATTGGTCCAACTCCTAGGTGACATCACTCTTTTGACTTTGCCCTGCAAGCAGAAAGCATTGTGACACATTACTGGACCCAACACCAAAGTGAGTCTCCTGCCTGAACCCTGCCCACAGCAATTTGTAACATATGGCATTGTGACATGTCTCTGAGCCTGTCAACTATTTGACAAGACTCTTCTTTTTCAGGCAAGGCTTTGCCCATAAGAGAGATTGTGACATAATTCTGAACCCAGAAAATAGGTGATGTTTCTTCTGTTTTTTGCTTGAGCCCCACATTGTGACATATTCCTGGTCCCAACACCTGAGGGAAGGAAATCTCCTGCCTGGGTCTTGCCTATAGGGAGCCTTGTGAAATATTTCTGTGTTCATCACCTTAAAGATGTGACCCACATCTTCTGCCTTGGCCATGTTCACAGAAGGGATAATGAGTTACTACTAGGCCCAGCAAACAGTTCAGGTGATTCTGCATCCTGGTCTCTCTCCAGAGGGGTCATTTTGACATATCTCTAGACCCATCACCTAGATGATGTGACACTCCTCTTCTCCCTGAGACCTATCCGTAGTGGAGATTGTGAAATACAGCCTGACACAGCACCTACATGATGGTACTCTCCCCTCATACCTGGGTGCTGCCCACAGGGGTCATTGTGACTTATAGCTGGGTACAGTCTTCAGGTGATATAACTCTCCTCTATTTTTGGGCCCACACACACAGGGCATTGCCACATAGCTCTGCTCCTCTGACTTAGATGATGTAACTCTCCCATCTGTTACCTCCTCTTAGGGGATATTGTGATATATTGCTGGGCCCAGAACTGAGTGATGTGGCCTTTTCTCTTGCCTGGGCCCTGCATACATGGTGTATGGTGACATATGTCTGGGTTGAACACATAGGTGATGTAACTCTTCTGCATAGCATAGATCTTGCCAACGAGGGTATTATGACATCATAACATATTGCTCAGCAAGGTGATGTGAGTCTTCTGCCTGCATTCTGCCCACAAGCAGTATTGTGAGATATCTCTGAGCACATCCATCATTTGATGTGACTCTTCTCTCTTACCTGGGCTTTGCCCATAAAAAAGATTATAACATGTCTCTGGGCACACCACTTAGGTGATGTGATTCTCCACTTTGGCCTGAGAAATGCCCATGGAAAGAAGAGTAACCTCCTTGACAGCAGCACACAGGTGATGTGAATCTTCTACCTGGTTTCACCTCACAATGTTTCCTGTGACATCTCTCTATTCCCAGAATTTAGATGATGTCACTTTCTTCTTCCTGGGACCTGTCCCGAGTGCAGATTGTGGCCCAGGAAATATGTGATGTGACCCTCATCTCATGCCTGGGTCCTGCCCACTAGAGTGATTATGACACATGGCTGGGCCAAGCTTCTAGGTTAAGTGACTCTCCTCTTCTTCCTGAGCCCTATCTACAGGTGGCATTATTAAATATCTCTTGCACCTAGCATACCCAGAGGGCCCCCCAGGGGACAGCAATGGTTACACTATAATTATAGTGTATGAAGATGTTATTAAAGTCACAAAGGAAGTCCAGGTTGGATTGCAAGTGTTGTTGTTGTTGTGGCCTCATTGGTAGCGACATAGCCATTCAGAAATGTTGGCAGGGACAGTTCTCCAAGGTAGTCCATTTCCTGTGGCCTCTGGCAATTTGATGCATACCCAGCATTGACTGAGGTTGGCTTTTGTTGCAGCAGTGGCTACCCAGTTGATGAGATCATTCTCAGCCTCAGAAGTGATGATCCAGGTACTGATTACTAGCAGACAGTTTATTCTCTGTAATGACAAAATGGAGGGGACGTGATACTGTTTTCATCTTTAGGAAATTGTACTACCCCTTTATTTTCTGCTCCCATAGCTACAAGGTCACCAGCCATAGGGGTTGGATGTGATGGATGCTGCATCCATATTTTGGCTCCAGGATTTAAGTGTCCTGTACTAGTGGATCTGAATCTCTCAGTTCTGTGTGTAGCCTCTGTTGAGGCAGAGATTTTCTCAGGGGTTAATTGTTAGTAAGGTACCACTGACAATTGAGCAACCCGCATCTGTGGTCTTGCAGCAAAAGAATCTGGAGTGGTATTGTATAAAGTGAACTTTAACTGTCCCCTGTAATCACTATCAATTATCCCACCATACATTACAGTGTGTCTAATTGCCAGGCTTGAACGTGATGTAATCTATTCATCCACACTCAAGTTTGCATTTATGGTGGAAATTTTGGCCTGTCGATCTGCCTGCTGATTGAATAGTCTGTCAAGAGAAAGCAGAGATGCATGAGCATCAATATGGAAAACAGCAATAATGGTAGTGTGCACCAGGATTCAGATATTTTCCCAGTAGTGTTTTCTCCAATCCTCTTTATTCCCAATTAACCATTTGTTTCATTGCCATTCGGACATCTGGGTAGTAAGACCATTTGCTACTGAACAAGAGTCACTATACAAGTAACAAATCCCTCTGGCCTCCTCCTGAATAGCTTAGAGGACAGCTACTAGTTCAGCCAGCTGGCTGCTTCCACCCTTGCCTTCATCAGAAATGTTTATGTTTTTAACAGGATTATAAGCCACAGCCTCCCAGCATTGGGTCCCACCAATGTATTTGGCAGAACCATCAGTAAACCAAGCATGTTTCTGATACTCTGGGCTTAGTTCTTTAAAGGATTTGCCCCATTGAGCAGGGGAAGTTTTTCTTCCACATCTGCAGGACTTGCTCGGTGGTTTCCTGAGTTGGCAGGTTTTTCACATCTTCATGTAAACATGATACCCCTTTTTGTTCTGACTTAGCATGGTCTTGTACGTACCATTTCCACTGTATGATGCTACTTTCTTGAGTGTACCCTATCCAATGAGTTTTGAGAGAGCTCATGACCCAAGTCATAATAGGAATTTTGGGCCTCATAGAAACATCATGATTAAAACAAAGGTGTTCTGTTTCCTGTAAAGTTCAGTAGCAGGCCAACAGCTGCTCCTCAAAGAGAGTATAAGCTGTGCCAGCCTCAGGCAGCTTCTGGGTCTCAAACCCCAAAGGTACCCTCTTCCCATTTTGTTTCTGCCTAAGGTTAGCATGTTGATCTAGGACAGTTACTTGCAGTTCTACTGGCCAATCCCGTGAGGGCCATAGATCCAGGGCCAATTGCTCTGCTTTTTTGGCTTGTTGAAAAGCCATGCTCTCTTTCTCTCTCCACAAAGTCACAGCATTTTCTAGTGACTGCATGTGGAGGTTGTAAAATGTTACCCAAGTGGAGAATATGATGTCTCCAGAATCCAAAAAAGCCAACAAAATTTTGGACCTCTTTTTCAGTGGTAGGTTTGCAAATTCTAGTATTTTAGCCTTAGCCTTTGGTAAAATGGACTGTTTCCCTGCATTCCATAGGATGTCAAGGAACTTTACATTTTGTGCAGGTCCTTGAATTTTACTAGGGTTAACTTCCCATCTTTGAGATAGGATTTGGGTTTTTACCCACTCCAAGCCCCGACTAACTAGTTCTTCAGTTTTACCCTGACTGAGCCACTCAGACAGCTGCTTTTTTCAGCAATAGGCTGATAGCTGTGATCCTGGTCAGTCAAGACGTAGGCTCACCATTGTGCCAGGGCCAGTCTGGAAGTCATATTAGCATTTTCATTTTCTGGCTTATATTTCTCTTGTAGCAACCAGTCCCTATCTTGACACATTAACTTATAAGCAGTAACCAGCTGCCATTCATACTGGGAAATTCCCTCAGCATCCCATTTACCAACTGGGATTCTCTGCAGCACCTCACATGCAGCCAGTAGTTCAAAATGCACTAACTTAAATTTCCAATTTTGACAAAGGCCAGTTCCCTTGGACCACTCAAAGACCAAGAGAGAGAACTGGGGGAGTTTCCATCCCAGGATATGGGAAGTCCCCAAGCTTTCAGTCTGGTCCCTGTGACGAAAAAATGGCGTGCTTTCAATTTCGGATCCTGTTCGTGATGCCAAAAATGTTCTGTGAGGGAAACGTGCAATAGAAGAAGAAAAGACACACACACACAATACGTAGGATAAAATAAACTTTATCCCACGTAAATGGCAATGCAGATATAATCAGCAAATGATACAACAAGCAAATTGCAATTGGAAGGGGAGAAGGGAAAAGAGATATATATATTTATACTCGCCAGACTATGGAGGATTCACCACTAGACTGGGAAGCAGCAGCCTGGGCTCCAGAGATGGCCACTTGTCCGTGCACAGACGAGGAGACATCTCATGAAGTTTTGGTGCAGTCTGGAACCCTAGCTCTTTTTGTAATGAGTTATTTGACACGAAGTCCAGTCAGGAGGGCCCTTCATGACTGGACTCAAAAAACACAAAAAGGTCAACTTGTTTCTTGTGATTGTCTATTGTTTTTCTATAGCTAACATGTAGGAATAAATTGAAATAAAGATTTATCCAAAACTGCTCTGGATGAACACCTCAGGAGTCTCATACAACCTGTTCCAGGATTTGGTGACCATTGTTCATGTCCATGTTCAATTGAATTAAAATTTAATATTTACCTTTTGCTCCACAAATTGTCAAAAGTAATCCCTTCAAATGCAGGAAATTATGTAACTACTCACAAACTAAACTTCTCAACCAAAATTCATAAATTGAGTACAGAGATTTAAAAAAAAAGAAAAGAAAAGAAAATCTAACTACATCTGTCTGCAGGACACCTTGTTTATTTATTTATTTATTTATTTATTTATTTATTTATTTACTTGTTTTAGAGACATGGTACTGCTTTGTCTCCCAGGCTGGTCGCAAACTCCTGGGCTCAAGTGATCCTCCCACTTCAATCCCCTAAAATGCTAGGATTACAGATATAAGCCATCGCACTATATAGTAAGAAAAACAGATGAAAAGTGGCAAGATGCAGCAAAAAAAATTTTATGCAAATAATAACCAAATGAGGACAGACCATGCCACAATTATATTATGAAAAATACTTTTTAAATAATTGTCTTAGTTTATAAAATGTACTATAAATTAAAACTGTCAAAGAAAATAAAGGACAAAATAATAAACTAGTTTATTCACTGGAAACCTATGACAATTATGTACATTTATATAATTGTGTGTATATATCTAATTATGTATATACAAACACATATATGCACCTTACATGAGGATTTTAAAATATATCAGTAATATCTTGACAGAACATAAGCAAAAATCAGCAATATATTGAGTACAGTATTTTAATCATGAGTTCTGTAATTAATCATAAGCCAGATAGAATATTAAAAAGAAAACAGAGGACATGAAAATACTGTAAAGCAGTTAGATGTAACAGATGCATAGAGACGACTCTACACAACAACAAAACTCACAATCTTCTCAAAAGTTCATAAAACATTGTCCTAAAAATAACTATTAGGCCAAAAAACCATTTTAACAGACTTTTAAAACTTAAATGTTACAGAAAACCCTTCAAAAACTCAAGGAATCCAGGAGCTCATTTTTTGAAAACATCAACAAAATAGACCTCTAGCAGCACTAATAAAGAAGAAAAGAGAGAAGAATCAAATAGATGCAATAAAAAACGATTATAAATACCTATAAGCAAATAAACTGGAAAATCGAGAAGAAATGGATAAATTTCTGGACACATACACCTCTCCAAGGCTAAACAAGGAAGAAGTTGAATCTCTGAATAGATCAATAACAGATTCTGAAATTGAGGCAATAATTAATAGCCTATCAACCAAAAAAAGTCCTGGACCAGACAGATTCACAGCTGAATTCTACCAGAGGTACAAAGAGGAGTTGGTACCATTCCTTCAGAAACTATTCCAATCAATAGAAAAAGAGGAATCTTCCCTAACTCATTTTATGAGGCCAGCCTGGCACAACAAAAAAGAGAAAATTTTAGACCAATATCCTGATGAACATCGATGCAAACATCCTCAATAAAATACTGGCAAATCAAATCCAGCAGCACATCAAAAAGCTTATCCACCACAATCAAGTCAGCTTAATCCCTGGGATTCAAGGCTGGTTCAACATACACAAATCAATAAACATAATCCATCACATAACAGAACCAACGACAAAAACCACATGATTATCTCAATAGATGCAGAAAAGGCCTTTGACAAAATTCAACAACCTTTCATGCTAAAAACTGTAAATAAACTAGGTATTGATGGAATCTATCTCAAAATAATAAGAGCTATTTATGACAAACCCACAGCCAATATCATACAGAATGGGCAAAAACTGAAAGAATTCCCTTTGAAAATCAGCACAAGACAAGGTTGCCTTCTCTCACCACTCCCATTCAACATAGTGTTGGAAGGACAATCAGGCAAGAGAAAGAAATAAAGGGTGTTCAGTTAGGAAAAAAAGGAAGCCAAATTGTACCTGTTTGCAGATGGCATGATTGTATATTTAGAAAACCCCATTGTCTCAGCTCAAAATCTCCTTAAGCTGATAAGCAACTACAGGAAAGTCTCAGGATACAAAATCAATGGGCAAAAATCACAAGCATTTGTATATACCAATAACAGACAAACAGAGAACTAAATCATGAGTGAACTCCCATTCACAATTGCTACAAAAAGAATAAAATATCTAGGAATCCAACTTACAAGGGATGTAAAGGACCTCTTCAAGGAGAACTACAAACTACTGCTCAGTGAAATAAAAGCAGACACAAACAAATGGAAGAACATTCCATGCTCATGGACAGGTAGAATCAATATTGTTAAAATGGCCATACTGCCCAAGATAATTTATAGATTAAATGTTATCCCCATCAAGCTCCCACTGACTTTCTTCACAGAATTGGAAAAAACTACTTTGAAGTTCATATGGAACCATAAAAGAGCCTGCATAGCCAAGACAATCCTAAGCAAAAAGAACTAAGCTGGAGGCACTACACTACCCAACTTCAAACTATACTACAAGGCTACAGTAACCAAAACAGCATGGTACTGGTACCAAAACAGATACATAGACCAATGGCACAGAACAGAGGCCTCAGAAATAACACCACACATCTACAACCATCTGATCTTTGACAAACCTGACAAAAACAATCAATGGGGAAAGGATTCCTTCTTTAATAAATGTTGCTGGGAAAACTGGCTAGCCATATGCAGAAAACAGAAACTGGATTTCTTCCTTATGCTGTATACAAAAATTAACTCAAGATGGATTAAAGACTTAAATGTAAGATGTAAAACCATAAAAACCTAGAAGAAAACATAGGCAACGACCATTCAGGACATAGTCATGGGCAAAGACTTCATGATTAAAACACAAAAAGCAATGGCAACAAATGCCAAAATAGACAAATGAAGTGTAA
Organism: Rhinopithecus bieti; assembly: GCF_001698545.2. Taxonomy (NCBI): domain Eukaryota; kingdom Metazoa; phylum Chordata; class Mammalia; order Primates; family Cercopithecidae; genus Rhinopithecus; species Rhinopithecus bieti. Next base: position 68,508 of record NW_016822628.1, on the reverse strand, counting down.
TAAAACTCAAGAGCTTCTACACAGCAAATGAAACTATCATCAGAGTGAACAGGCAACCTACAGAATGGGAGAAAAATTTTGCAATCTACCTATCTGACCAAAGGTTAATATCCAGAATCTACAAATAACTTAAACAAATTTACAAGAAAAAAGAAACAATCCCATCAAAAAGTGGGCAAAGCATATGAACAGACACTTTTCAAAAGAAGACATTTATGCAGTCAACAGACATATGAAAATTGCTCATCATCACTCACCATCAGAGAAATGCAAATCAAAACCGCTGTGAGATACCATCTCACACCAGTTAGAATTGTGATCATTAAAAAGTCAGGAAACAATAGGTGCTGGAGAGGATATGGAGAAATAGGAACACCTTTNATCCCATCAAAAGTGGGCAAAGCATATGAACAGACACTTTTCAAAAGAAGACATTTATGTACCTAACAGACATATGAAAAACTGCTCATCACTGGTCATCAGAGAAATGCAAATCAAAACCAGAATGAGATACCATCTTATGCCAGTTAGAATGGGGATCATTAAAAAGTCAGGAAACAACAGATGCTGGAGAGGATGTGGAAGAATAGAAAAGCTTTTACACTGTGGGTGGGAGTGTAAATTAGCTCAACCATTGTGGAAGACAGTGTGGCAATTCCTCAAGGATCTACAACCAGAAATACCATTTGACCCAGCAATCCCATTACTGGGCATACAACCAAAGGATTATAAATCATGCTACTATAAAGACACATGCACACATGTTTATTGCGGCACTATTCACAATAACAAAGTCTTGGAACCAACCCAAATGTCCATCAATGATAGACTGGATTAAGAAATTGTGGTGCATATACACCATGGAATACTACATAGCCTTAAAAAAAGGATGAGTTCATGTCCTTTTCAGGGACATGGATGAAGGTGGAAACCATCATTCTTAGCACACTATCAGAAGGTCAGAAAACCAAACATCGCATGTTTCGCTCATAGGTGGGAGTTGAACAATGAGAACACATGGACATAGGGCAGGGATCGTCAAACCCTGGGGCCTGTTTGGGGGTGGGAATCTATGGAAGGGATAGCATTAGGAGAAACTGCTAATGTAAAGGATGAGTTGATGGATGCAGCAAACCAACATGGTACATGTATACCTATGTAACAAACCTGCACATTCTGCACATTTACCCTAGACCTTAAAGTGTAAGATAACATTGAATGTTGCATACTATAAGTTCTGGCCAAAATGGATTAAACTAGACATCAATAACAGAAGAAAATTCATAAAGTTCATAAATACATGAAAATTAAACAATTTACTCTTCAACATGCTTTTGTTCCAGAGTTAGAAAACTTAATATTTTGAACTTGTCCATAATGCCCAAAGTGACCTACAGATTTAACACAATCCCTATGAAATTCTTAATTTTATTTTTGACAGAAACAGAAAATGTGACTCCCCAAAGTATACAGAATTTCAAGGGACCACAGAAAAATGTTGGAAGCATTATAATTCCTGATTTCAAAACATGTTATAAATCTACAGTAATCAAAGTAGTTTGTTACTAGCATAAAGACAGACAACTAGACTAATAAAACAGTGCAAAATGATGTAAACTCTCACATATTTATTGTAGCTTCACTTACAAAAATCAATAGGCTAAAGCAATCCATACTTCCTTTAACTAATGAATGAATGAATACAATTTGGAATATAAAACAATAGAATATTACTCAGTTTTGAAAAGCAGAAAACCTTTTATATACAATAAAATACAATCTTGATGACATTATGCTAAATAAACTAAGCCAGCTACAAGACAGATACTGTGTGAATCCACATGTATGTTATGTCTAAAGTAGTAACACCCTTAGAAACAGAATAAGATGGCATTTGTAAAGGGCTGAACAAAGGAGAAAATGGGCAGCGTTTTCAGGTGTACTGAGTTTTAGCTTTGTAAGATAAAAATGTTCTAGAGATACCTCGCATAATGTCAATATGCTTAACAAGTCTAAACTATGTAATTATTGTCATTGTAAATTATTGTAAAATTGCAAATAATTGTCAATTTTATGTGTTTCTTGTAACAATGTAAACAACAATAATACTTAAGGGAGACAGAGTTATAATGCATTTCAATAATTACCTTCAGGTCCTCAGCAAAACCTGAGTCCTTTCCTCTCGCTTTCCTCCCCAGATAGTGCGAGCTTCCCCACTCGCTCCGCACCTTCTCCATCAACTACGGGTCCCTGGGATCTGTCCAGTTGCCCAGCTAAAGCGCCCAGCAGGTCATCAGTGCGGCCAGCTTCTATACAGGCGCTGGGGGCTGGGGCTCCTGGATCTCTGTGTCCCATTCCACCAGCTTCCATGACAACTTGTAGTCTGTGGTCCTAGCTGTGGCGATTGCCAGGGGTCTGGCAAGTAAGAGGGGTATCCAGAATGAGAAGGAGACCATGCAAGGCCTGAAAAACTGCCTGGCCTCCTACCTGGACAGAGTGAGGAGCCTGGAAACTGAGGATCAGAAGCTGGAGAACAAAATCAGGGAGTACCCGGAGAAGAAGTGTCCCCAGGTAAGAGACTGAAGGCATTACTTCCAGACCATTGAGGACCTGAGAACTCAGATCTTTTCCAACTCCGTGGACAGTGCCTTCATCATCCTTCAGACTGACAATAACCATTTTGCTCCTGCTGACTTTAAAGTGTGAGACAAAGCTGGCCATGTGCCAGTCTGTGGAGAGCAACATCACTGATAACACCAGTGTCACTCAGCCGCTGCTGGAGACAGATATTGAGGCCTTCAAGGAAGAGCTGCTCTTCATGAAGCACCATGAGGAGGAAGTTAAAGGTCTACAAGCCCTTATTTCCAGCTCTTGGTTGACCATGGAGGTAGATGTCCCCAAGTTTCAGGATCTTGTCAAGATCATGGCAGGCATGCAGGCCCAATATGACAAGATGGCTCAGAAAAACTGAGAGGAACTTGACAACATTTGTCCTTGGTGTTTCTGAAATACGTGAACCAAACCCCAATATCTGCACTTTTACTCTCATAAACTTCTGACATAAGGCACAGATTTTTACAAAATAACTTAATATGGAAATCTTGCAAAATGTGCAGATTTCCCCAGATCCCCCAAAACAATGGAAAAGCACTCAGACCACAAGACCTTCACCAGAATAACAGAAAGAAGAGGAGAACTTTGGCTCTCACTGTGAATGCCCTGGAACGTTAGTGGAGGCAGGGGGGAAGACTTAGAATATTGAAGAGCATAGTAAGCATAGGGCAGAAAATTTCCATCTGTGGCGGCAAAAGAAGCAAATCTAGGATTTTCTAGAACCAATTTCATTGAAGCGGAACCTCCAACACCACATTTTTAAAGTTTCCCCCTTGGCCTTTGCACCTCTCATCTTTGTTATTTGTTCATTCTTTCCTATTGGGGTGATACCTATTATTCTCTCTCTTTTTACATTCCAAAGATATTTCCTTTACTGTGGAACAGGGGCATCCAAGGGAGAATACAGCCATGAGTTGTTAATTTCTGTCTCCGGCATCACTGATAACACCAGTGTCACTCAGCCGCTGAGTGAGCCAGTAAGGCCCTTTCCTCATCCCCCTTTTCCACTTATTACTAGAGACAGAACATAAATGTATGACTGCAGGCTGCTAAAAGCCTAAAACAAAACAGAACCATAACAACCACAAAATAAGATGGGTTGGAAAAGCTTGCTATACAAGGCTACCAGGTCTGGCTTATATTTACCACATCCCTTCTTCTTTCCCAAAACAGCAATTGGGCTCAAGAGAAAATGTCCAACTTTTAGTATTTCCCTCAGTATAGAATGAGAACAGTGAAACATATTTTCGAAGGTTTGGCTTTTTTGGGCTACTGCTGATGACTAGATTCTGTCTCCTCCAATAGGGAGTGCTAAAGGAAATGGCAGAATAGTGAGAATGACAATTGATGACTGCTGAGAAAAGAAGTTGCATGCTTATCACAGCATCCGAGAAACAAACACTGCAATCAACTGCGGAAGCAAAGGACTACAGTGTCTGGAAAACAATGGGAAAAATATGCGTACCTTAAAAATACACACACAGGCCCAGAGAAGACACATCGAAGACCCTGTTAATGAAGCACCAAAATGTACAGCCTCACTGATTGCTGTATTATCTTGTAGTAAGAAAATTCGTACATACTACATTACACAGTTGTTTTATAAATTTCTGAGTATCATCAAAAGATTGGGAGGCATACAGAGAAGGCAGAAAACATGTCCCAATTGAAGAAATAAAGTAAACCTACAATATTTAGCTTTAAAAATCTTTGTTGACCTTTAAAGGTCAAAATTTGTAGGTTTATTCTTTTGTTGTTGTTGTTGTTACATTATATAATTTAAAAAATCAAAATAATTATCAAAGCTCCTTAATGACACCGGCACTCCTCCAGTCCCTGGGGCCCTGGCAAGGGAGGAGACTCGAGACCGTGCGTGACACCCAGATGGACTCCCAGCCCATGCCCGAAGCTCAGAGCAGGAGCAGGGACCTGGCTGCACTGGGCCAAAGCCGCCTCCACCCACAGTGGTGGCGGACTCTGGGCGCTCCAGAACTGGGGTCATGATGAGATTTGTTGATTGCACGATGGTGGCTGAGTTGCAAGCAAATGGGTTTCATCACCTTAAATGGTTTTCAACCAATGAAGCTGTATTCCCTTAAAAAGACTGACAGCCCATCGTGTGAACTATAGAGTTTGTGAACAAATTTATGTTGGGTTTATAGTGGCATCATGCACGCAGACTCCTGTGAGTTCCCGTAAGTTCTTAGAGGACTGCTTTGCCTTTTGATCTGAAAGTTGCAATGTTTGGTAAAGAATGGCCCTTGTGGATAAGCACAAAATCAAGAGAGAGCGATTGGACAGAATTTGTGAAGGAATTCGTCCCCAGATCATGAAAGGCCCCCTGCATCACCCCCCCCCCCCTCCGTTGTGGCGCTGCTGCAAGGCTGTGACTACTTTGTGGACATGCTCATCCTGAAGGACCTGGCCACTGTGGCCTTCTGCGATGCACAGTCCACGCAGGAGATTCACGAGAAGGTTCTAAATGGAACTGTGGGCGCCATGATGTACCACACCCTCACCCTCACCAGGGAGGGCCTGGAAAAATTCAAGGTCCTGAGAGTGATCGTGTGGGTGGGCAGTGGCTACGACTAAGGAAGGAGACCACTACTACTTCTGCTGCCCTCCTCCCCCCACCTTGCCTAGTTCACAAGACAGGAGAAAAGAGAGAAAGAAACAAAAGTAAGATAAATAGCCAGACAACCTTGGCACCACCACCCGGCCTTAGGAATTAAAAAAAGTAATAATAATAACATCAACCCCTGACATAAACTACTCGTGTTGTCTGTAAATCCCAGACAATGTATGAAAACAAAACAAAACACTGTAAAACTTTTTGTTCTGTTAGCTGATGCATGTAGGCCTCAGTCACATTTCCCATGCTTGCTCGATTTATCACGACCCTTTCATGTGGACACCTTAAAGTTGTAAGCCTTTAAAAAGGCCAAGTATTTCTCTTTTGGGGAGCTCTGCTCTTAAGACGTGAATCTGCCGACACTCCCAGCCAAATAAAAAACCTCTGCAGCTCCTCCTGCTACATTTCTTGGTTCCCTGACCCAGAAGCAGGTGATTAACCCACGGTGGAGGAAGCCCCTTAGGCAGCTTATGCCTGCCCTGTAGAGCATCCCGGCGGGGGACTCTCACCACCTTGAGCGATGCAGATCCTGAGAGCGCTCCCAGGTAGGCATTTGCCCTGGTGGAACTCCTCCTCAGAGCAGTGCACAGCAGGCCCCCATGGAGGATCAGCACAGTGGCTGAACACCAGGAAGGAACTGGCACTTTAAGTCCAGACATCTGAAATTTGGTAAGACTGGTGTTTGGAACTTGCCCACTCCATTTGAGTGGAAGCGTGGCCTGAGCACCCACGGCGTGCCTGTACTGGCACTTTGGTTTTTGTTTTTGACTTGACTTGAATTAATTGCTAGATACTTTGGTTTTAGTTTGGATTTTGACTTGACTTGAATTGCTTGATAAACAGGCATGCCTTTATTGGCACTTTGGTTTTGGTTCTGATTTTGACTTGGCTTAAATTGCTTGACAAACAGATGTGCCTTTAACAACACTTTGGCTTTAGTTTTGATTTTGATTTACTGTCAATTAGATGAGTGAGTGACTTTTTACCCTTTCCTTCTGGTAATGTGAATGTTGTTTTGTCTCGAGAGAAAATAGGTCAGACACAAAGTAAGCCCACTCCGCTAGGAACTCTGTTAAAACATTTCAAAAAGAAAAATTTCAAAAAGAAAAAAGGAAAGTCATCAAATCATCAAAACTTACTCTATTAAAATGCATGTTACAGAACCTTAAGAAAGGTTTTGCAGGAGATTATAGAGTTAAGTTAACCCCTTAGAGGTTAAGATCTCTGTGTGAATTAGAACTGCCCTCTTTTGGTGTTGGATGGCCCACCGAAGGAACTA
>NW_016822628.1:29206-61953 GCF_001698545.2 Rhinopithecus bieti | reverse complement strand
ATACTTTGGTTTTAGTTTGGATTTTGACTTGACTTGAATTGCTTGATAAACAGGCATGCCTTTATTGGCACTTTGGTTTTGGTTCTGATTTTGACTTGGCTTAAATTGCTTGACAAACAGATGTGCCTTTAACAACACTTTGGCTTTAGTTTTGATTTTGATTTACTGTCAATTAGATGAGTGAGTGACTTTTACCCTTTCCTTCTGGTAGTGTGAATGTTGTTTTGTCTCGAGAGAAAATAGGTCAGACACAAAGTAAGCCTACTCCGCTAGGAACTGTGTTAAAACATTTCAAAAGAAAATTTCAAAAAAATGAAAGGAAAGTCATCAAATCATCAAAACTTACTCTATTAAAATGCATGTTACAGAACCTTAAGAAAGGTTTTGCAGGAGATTATAGAGTTAAGTTAACCCCTTAGAGGTTAAGATCTCTGTGTGAATTAGAACTGCCCTCTTTTGGTGTTGGATGGCCCACAGAAGGAACTATAGACAAGGAACAATTGGCCATGTATTTAAGGTGTTGACAGGGGTCGGAGGACAACCAGGGTTCCTAGATCAAATTCCTTTGTATTGACTCATGGTTAAATATAATATAGACAAAACCAGCATAAATTTAGACCTGTTTAACATCTTATTGCAAAAAAGCCAAAAGGAAAAGTAACAGCAGCTTTGCCAGCAGACACAGAGTTAAAAAGGGAGTCCCAGAAACAGCAAGAGACGCTAGTTTTGTAGGAGCTGCCAGAGATCATAGAAATTCTTTCTCCATATATCCCAGCCTACCCCACTTTACTGAAGCCAACAGCCCCCTCAGAAATGAGATTCAAGAGCTAACACGCCCCAGGTTTCACCTCAAAGGGGAGGATCGGAGTCTTGAGAGGCCAAGGAAGGAAGTTAAGATAGTCAAGTGGGCTGTCTCAGATCTGGTCTTGCACGAGCTATGCAAATGCCTCTCAGGGAGATGCGAGGACCTATTATAATGACCAGGCACAAAAGTGGGGGGGGGGGGGGCAACAGACTTTCATCTATCAGCCCTTTTTAACCATTGATTTACTAAACTGGAAACACCCTAAACCTATCACCTGGCTCCTGGCAGCTAGAGCCCTGTTGAGCATGACTGTGTAGAGGTGTTGGACTCAAGTTTACTTTAGCAGACCTGAACTCTGGTACAAGCCTTGGGCATCAGTAGACTAGGAGCTATACGTGGATGGGAACAGCTTCATCAACCCACAAGGAGAGAGGTGTGCAGAATATGAGGTGGTAACCTGGAACACTGTCGTTAAGCTGAGCTCATTGCTTTAATTCAGGCCTTAGAACTCAGTAAAGGTAAGAGTGTAAACATTTACACTGACTCTTGGCATGCCTGTGTAACCCTCCAAGTGCATGGAGAATTATATAAAGAAAAAAGCCTGTTAAACTGTAGGAAAAAGGGGAAAAAAGACCCAGAGAATGCAACTCAGCTTCAGCATTTGCAGTAGTACTGAGAAGCACTTCTGCAGAGGCTAAGAGTTGGTAGAAAGAAGCAAGTAATATAAAAAATATTCTAGGAATGCTTCAAGCAGCTGACAAGAGCCTAAGTCAGTTTTATAAGAGACTCTATAAAGCATTCTGGCTTTACACCCCATTTAACCCTGAGGCTGCTGAAAATCAGTATATAGTGAATACTTCATTTGTAAAGTAAGCCCATGGTAACATCAAGGAGAAGCTGCAGGCATGAATACCACCTAGTATATAAAAGTGGCCATCGAGGTGTATGTTAACTGTAACAAAGAAACAAAACTGGGAAAGAACAACAGAAAAAAAGAGACTAAGAGTAATTGTAAAAAAAAGAGAAATTAGCAATGTGAGAGGACATGGACATGGATATAGATAAGAAAGAAGTCAAGTTAGGCAAGGATTCAAGAGCCGGACAAGGCTAGAGAGAGATTAATGTGTGAGATGCAAAAAGAGAGGACACTAGAAGGGTAAATGTTCAAAAAGGCAATAAAGGAAATGGCCAAGGCCGCAAGGAAAAGAGGCCATTGGCCAAGGGCTGCCGCACCTTGGAGGAACCAAATACTGATCTGATCAGACAGACAGAAGCTGAAGAAGGTAAAGACTAGGGCAGACTATGCACCTTCTCATTAGGCTCCCAGGAGCCCATGGTCACATTAGAAGTTAAAAGCAGTAAGATTCTGCTGTATCTGGATTCCAATTTCTCACTGAAGGCTAAGCCACTAAATAGAGTTACAAAGGGGGGTCAGGGGAAGAAGAACCCCTCCTCTAAAAAACTTAAACAGGAAAAAGAGCCATACCTTGTGAAAACTTGCTTATAGACTTTACAGAACTGCCCCGTGCTGGAGGCTATCGGTACATGCTAGTGCTTGTTTGCTCATTTAAAATAAAATCAGGTTTTTTCCTATGGTCCTCCTCCAAGTCAGGTGCACCCCCACCAAACAAACTAGGTATTTGCCCTATAAGATTTTGTTTGGTCAGCCACCCCCAAATCATAAGTCAAGTTAAAGGTGACCTCCAGAAACTAAAGAAATTAACCTTAAGAAAGCAAATGCAGGTTTTAAAAAATAGCCATAGTGTTCATAATTAAATAAATGAAAATGCCTATAAGCCTGACACCCCTTAAATCTAGTGACTCTGTTTAAAGTAAAATTTAATTTTTCTAGGATCCATATAGGATGGGCCGTATACCGTAACCTTGTCCACTTCCACTGCTGTTAAAGTTGCTGGTGTGGTGCCTTGGATCCACCACAGTCAGCTAACACCAGCAGCTTAGGACAAGTGAACCAGCCAGTAGGACACAGATCATCCAACCCGACTGATCCTGAGACGAGACCAAGCTGCTGCTGAGGACGACAACCCTGTTCTGGTCACTCTGAAGGCTGACCAGTCTATGCACAGCTGAAGCTTGAGAAGTCATCTAGCAAGTAAATGTAGTTAAAAATCTTAATAGTTTTCCTGCAATACTAACTCTTTCCCTATTGTTCTGTCGCTGTATTCAACTTTGTTCCCAGGTAAGGACCTCTTTTGTCCTTGCAGGATATGAATATGCTGTACATTGTTTTGTTGTTGTTACCCCCCCATAACCATGCTAGAAGAAACACCTATATAAGGTGTCCCCACTGTACATATACTACTTAGGAAACCCAGACCCATCCAGCCCAGCAACAATTCTGAGTCTTACAGTCATTCTTTAAACATATAAACCAGAAGTTACCAGAAACTCTTCCTTTAGCAAAAACAGAAAAGCCTATTTGCTCAGTTGGCTGAAAACATTGCTGGCAGCCTGGATGTTTCTTCATGTTATGTTTATAAAAAGGCTAACATAAGAGACCAATGGTCTTGAGAAGCAAAAGAGTTAATGCCTCAAGATTACTTTAACTAACTCTTTCCCCAAACAGATGCCCGAAGTTCAAGCATCTGGCTCTTAAAACTTCTGTTATTAAAAAGTACTGTGTTACTTGCTAAGAAAAAGCTTTTAAGTCCCAGTGACAAAACTAACCTGCTTAGAACATAACAAAGTTGATACATGTGCCTGTACAGGTTTAACACAGGTTTGATCCTAGGTCTTCATTTAGAAAATAGTTTCCAGCTATAAAAATTTAAAACCCTCATTATAAGTATATTACTGGTAATAGAAACTTGCTTGCTGCTCCCCTGTGTATTACACTTGTTCCTTCAACTAATAAAAGGTATTGTAGCTACCACGGTTCATCAGAAAACTTCAGCACAAGGGTATTACATAAAACACTATTGCTCTGTCTCGCAAAGAGACTCAGGAAGTAAAAATAAAATTGAGAACTCCCACTAATTAGTGAAAATTCTCGAAGTGGGGGATAAGGAAGGAGACCACTACTACTCCTACTGCCCCGCCCCCCACCTTGCTTAGTTCACAAGACAGGAGGAAAGAGAGAAAGAAACAAAAGTAAGATAAGTAGCCAGACAACCTTGGCACCACCACCTAGCCCTAGGAGATAATAAAAGTAATAATAATAACAGCAACCCCTGACATAAACTACTTGTGTTATCTGTAAATCCCAGACAATGTATAAAACAAAACAAAACAAAACAAAACATTGTAAAACTTTTTGTTCTGTTAGCTGATGCATGTAGGCCCCGGTCACGTTTCCCACACTTGCTCGATTTATCACGACCCTTTCACATGGACCCCTTAAAGTTGTAAGCCTTTAAAAAGGCCAAGTATTTCCTTTTCGGGGAGCTCAGCTCTTCAGATGCGAGTCTGCCAACGCTCCCGGTTGAATAAAAAAACTCTTCCTTCTTTAATCCAGTGTCTGAGGAGTTTTGTCTGCTACACAATGATGTGGACATTAAGGCTGCTGGTGAGCTCGTTAGTTGCTGTGTGCAACATCCCGTCCACAGCCATGGAAGACACAGCAGCGGACTCCACCATCTGCCACATCCTCAATATGTACCGGAGGAACACTTGGCTGTACCAGGCACTGCGGGAAGGCACGTGGGGTCAGAGAGTGGAGCAGATCGGAGAGGTGGCCTCGGGAGCGGCCCGCGTTCGTTGGGAGTCACTGGGCCTCATCGGCTTCGGTGGCACGCAGCAGGCTTTTGCAGTTCCAGCCAAGGCGTTTGGATTCAGCGTCATATTTTACAACCCCTACCTGCAGGATGGGATCGAGGGGTCCCTGGGTGTGCAGAGGGTCTACACCCTGCAGGATTTGCTGTGTCAGAGTGACTGCGTCTCCTTGCACTGCAATCTCAACGAATATAACCACCACCTCATCAATGACTTTACCATAAAGCAGATGAGGCAGGGAGCATTCCTTGTGAACGCAGTCCGTGGTGGCCTGGTAGACGGGAAAGCCTTCGCACAGGCCCTCAAGGAGGGCAGGATACAAGTGGCAACCCTGGACGTGAATGAGTCGGAGCCCTTTAGCTTTGCTCAGGGTCCATTGAAAGACGCCCCAAATCTCATCTGCACTCCTCACACTGCCTGCTACAGTGAGCAAGTGTCACTGGAGATGACGGAGGCAGCTGCCACCGAGATCCACCGGGCCATCACGGGTCGCCTGCCAGGAAGCTTAAGAAACTGTGTGAACAAAGAATTCTTTGTCACATCAGCGTTTTGGTCAGTAACAGACCAGCAAGCAATTCATTCAGGCATCGTGGGCGTGGCTTCAGGAGGACTTCCTGCAGCCATGGAAGGATCATCCCTAGAGGCATCCCAGTGACTCACAACCTCCCAACAGTGGCACATCCTTCCCACCGCCCTCTCCCAACAAGCCCACAAAACACGGGGACAATCGAGAGCACCCCAACGAGAAATAGCAGAGAATGCCGGAAGGTAATCATTCAGATACGCTTGGGAAAAAGAGACAGTGACAAATAGATGAACTAAGAGAAAAGGAATCTGACGGTCTTTTTAGCTGATTCTGGAAATATGCATCATTGATGTTGCAGTGTTAAAACTACAAGAGCTGGAAAACTGAAGATATCGTCTGCTTACGGAAGCTCTGAACGACTAGGGTGTGATTTGTTAACGACCAACTTCTGTTATTGTGTGTTAAGTTTTTCGCCTGTGCATCAAATCACGAATAATAAATAGAACTTTTTCCTTTATCAGTCCCTTGGCCACAGCAGTTCCTGAACACCTTGCTTAGAATGTTGCATCAAGAGTTCAAACATCAAAATAAAAACCATGAAGAGGAAATCCCCATCCTGTGACTAGAGTCCCTTCAGTCTACAGGGACTGGTTGCCACTTTTTGCTAATAGGAAGATTACATTACTAGAAAATGTGGAGTAAGCTGTTGGCCTGAGGTAGACACTTGCATTCATAGGATTGAAGACAGTACCGGCTCCTGTACAGAGAAACGTCTCTCACATCTGAACTGCATACTGAATGGGCAAGTTGGTTGTAAGTTCAGTAAAAGCATCCGATAATACAAGAAAAAAATGTGTTAAGTTTCACAAGCTGTTTGTAATCAAGTATAGTTTCTCAGTTTCAGATCCTCTGCTATTTTATTGAGTGAAAGTATTGCGCTAAAAGCGTTCAAAGAAAATAATATTGCATTTCTTAATGTCACAGGAAACACTTTTAATGGCAACTTGTCAGATTGTCTATGAAAAAACCCACTTTTTTAGACATTGATAAAGTCTTCTTTTCTTCACGTGATATTTTATACAAGAACACTTCAGATGTATTAGATGTGACTGATTTTTAACAAATCCTATTAGATTTATATCAACTAGTTACATGTTCTATTCATAGACTTTTGTGAATCATTTGCCTTTTGCTTAAAAGATAGCCTATTTTGAGCCTTTGCATATGTACATTCCTATTTTGTGACAAAATAAAACTATAAAATTGTTCCAATCAGAAAATAATGGCTATCAGAAGTATGTTTTGTTTAATGTAAGTTACTGTTACTGTATTTGTTTATTATAGAGATGGACATTTAGCATTCGGTGCAGTTTTCAATCAAATGTAATTAGAAAAAGCTGCTTAATGAACAAAACAGAACATAGATAAAAAAAGAATATTAGAAGATGTGATGCACGAAGAAAATGAGATATCAATAAAAATATTTTTTAAAATCAACAGAAATTGTGAATCTGAAGAACACAATAACTATATTAAAAATTTAATCAACAATCACAAAAGCAGACTTAATAAAGTGGAAAAAAATAGACAATTGATGACATTGTACTTATCAATACTGAGTCGTGAAAACAAATTTTTTTAACAGAATAGAGAAAAAAAAGATGAAATATGGGACTTACTGTGCACTGCCAAGTGGACCATTGTATTTATAAAAGGAGTCTTAGAAAAACAATATAGGAGAAAAGTGATAAACAGGTTATTTTTAAAAAGCAGCTGAGAACTTCCCAGATGACAAGGTAACTAAACAAGAAGAAATACTGCCAAACAAAAGCCTTCAACGGGAATAATTTCACTTCAAAAATAAAAAAAAACCTAAGCCTTTCCAAAATAAATAAAATAAAATAAATGTTCCAAAATAAACAAAATGTCCTTTAGGACTAGAACAGTCCTAAAGGAAATGTAAAAGAAAGTCTATCAAGGACAAAAATGAAATGATGCTGCACAGCATCATAAAAGTATATGAAAATAGAAAGCTCTCTATTAAAGGTAAATATATAAACAGGTATAGAAATCTCTACTGTCATAATGACAGTACAGAAAACTTTCAAAATTTTGCTATGGAGTTTAAAAAATGAAGCATAAATCTGCATAAATGTGTGTTCATAGATACTCAATAAGAAAACATAATATGTGATATTAATAACAAAGTGAGGGTATAAAGAGGTACAGCTTTGTATTCCATCAAAATATAGTTGTTACATACTGTCATAACTTTAAGATGTTTTATGAAGTCTTTATTTCTCAAGATGATTACAAAAAAACCTGTAGAAGGTATGCAAAAGCAAATGAGAAATTGAATCATGTCACTAAAAAACCAACAAACAAAAATAAAGCAGTAAGAGAAAAAATGATAAATAACACATCTAAAAGAAACACAGAAGACAATTACAAATAATAATAGTAACTTCATTAACTGCAGTCATCACTTCAAATATAAAAAGTTAAATGCCTTAGAGAAAATGAATAAAAAGATTTAATGGATTAAGAACAAAGAAGATTCAGCAAGGTGCTCTCTACAAGAGTCACTGTAGCTCTAAGGACCCAAATAAGTTGAAAATAACAGTATAAAGAAAATATATTTTATGCAAAGAGTAGCTACAATTGGAGGGATGTGGGCATAATTATATTAAAATAAATTTTAGGTCATAAATTTTAACAAGAGACAGATTGGTATTATGTAACGATGAGATGGATGAACTTGCAAGGAATCTATAACAATAATTTATAAATCATATTTATATAATTTGAAAATCTGCAAAATATACCATTGGGATTTTGATAAAATTAAATTTTGTATTCGCTATAAATAGCACTGACATCTTTCTTTCTTTTCTTCTTTCTTTCTTCTTTCTTTCTTTCTTCTTTTTTCTTCTTTCTTCTTTTTCTTTCTTTCTTCTTTCTTTCTTTCTTTTCTTTCTTTTTTCTTTCTTTCTTTTTTTTTTTGAGACAGAGTTTCTCTCTCCCAGGCTGGAGGGCAGTGGCACAATCTCACAGTTGGTTCACTGCATGCAACCTCCCCCTCCCAGGTTCAACTGATTCTCATCTTTCAACTATGTAAAACAAATATTGACAGAAGTGAAGCAAGAAACATATAGCAACACAACAATTGTGGACTTCAAGACTCTACTTTCAATAATGACTAGAATAGTCAGATATAATATCAGTAAGAAAGCAAAACCTGAACATTATAGACCTAAATAGCATTTACAGAACTCTGCAATGGAAAGCACAAAAATAAGCAATATTCTCAATCATACATGGTACATTCTGTTAGGATACATGTCCTTCTAAATTTAAGAAAATTGAAGTCATAGAATGTAAATGAAACTAGAAATCAAAAGCAAGAAAAAGTGGCAAATACATAAAGAGAAAATTAAGCAAAATCTTACATACAGTTTTCCTCAAGTATCAGGTGATTTAATATTGTTAAGATGTCAGGGCTGGTGCGGTGGCTCATGCCTGTAATCCCAGGATTTGGGGAAGCCAAAGTGGGTGGATCACTTGAGGTCAGAAGTTTGAGACTAGCCTGGCCAACATGGTAAGACCCCATCTCTACTAAAAATACAAAAGTTAGCTAGACTTGATGGTGGATGCCTGTAATCCCAGCTACTCAGGTGACTGAGACTGGAGAATTGCTTGAAGCTGGGAAGTGGAGCTTGCAGTGAGCACAGCTCACACCACTGCCCTTCAGCCTAAGTGACTGACTAAAACTCCATCCCCGCCCCCCAAAAAAGTTTTCAGTACTACTCATGATGATATAAAAATGTAATGTAATTTTATCAAAATCACAATTTTTTTTTTTGTCAGAATTTTGTGTGTAATTCTAAAAGTTGTTTTAGGCATTACACTTTCTCACTTAAAATTATGATACAATGCTACAAAATAAAACAATATGCTACTGCCACAAAAACAGATACACAGATGATGAAACAGAATTACAGACATCCCAGAAATAAACCCTTACATACATAATAAAATAATCTTCCATAAGCTTTTCATAACCACACAATAGAAAAATAAGAATCCCTTTAACAAAGAATTTTCAAAATTGAATATTTACAAAGGAAAAATAAAGTTGGATGCTTCCTTTGTACCATATATAAAAAGAAAAGTTTTTTAAATGGATTCAGTACTTAAACATAAAAACTAATAAAATTCTTAGAAGTAAACATAGGGGAAAAGTTTATGTCATAAGTCTTAAAACTATTTGCCTAAGTATGACATCAAATGCATAAACAACATGGAAAAGAACAAAAAAACGGGGGGACTACATTAATCTTCAAGTATTCTACACATCACAACATTTAGTGGCATACAAATGTCACATAATAAGCAGGTGAAACCTGGGCATGGTGGCTCAGGTCTGTAATTCTAGAACTTTAGGAGGCAAAGGCAGAACAATCACTTAAGCCCCAAAATTTAAGACTAGCCATGAAGACATAGCAAGACCCTATCTTGTATAGGGTTATATATGTGCATACATACATACATATAACAAAAAAGAGTAAAAATGTTTCCAAATCTCATATTTCATAGGTGTTAATTTTCAAAATATATGAACTCCTAAAACTCAACAACAACAAAATGTTAATAACTTGATTTAGAATGGCAAATGTTTGAAATGACATTTCTCCAAAGACATACAAATGGCTAGCATTTAAAAGGATACTCGACATTACTCTTCTAGAAAAATGCAAAGCAAAGACACAATAACCTATCACCTCAAACCTATTTTTAAAATGGTATGAAAGCTCTTCAAAAAATTTAAAATGAGATTATTATATAATCTAGCAACTCCTTTGTGGGTATGTATTTAAAATATGCAGCACATGATCTGCAAGAGATATTTGCACACCCAAATTTATCGCTGCATTATTAACACAAGCCAAAAGGCAGGAACAACCCAGATGTCCCTTGACCAATGAACAGATTAATAACAAGTGGCACATACACAAAGTGGAATATTATTCATTCTTTAAAAAGTCACATTATATGACAATTCTTGAGAATATCATGTTAATTGAAATAAGCCAGGAACAAAGTGACAGTGTATGATTCCATTCATAATCAGGTATTGTAAGTAGACAAACACATAGGAACAAAAATTAGAATGGTCAAGGGCTGAAGGGATGGTGAAATGGGCAATTGTATTAAAAGGCATTTAATTTTAGTTTTGCAAGACATAGAAGTTCTGCAGATCTTTTGCATAACTATGTGAATGTACTTAACACTAATGAAATATACATTTCAAAATAAGAGGGTAAATTTTACATTATGTGTTTTTACCACAATGACAATGTTTAAAAGAAAAAATATAGAGTTATAAAGCTTTCCAAAAATTAAATTTTGTTCACAAAAGATTTTATCTCACACAAAGGAAGTATAGATTTATAATTAAATGCGTGGTGAAATTAAGACTATTTCAATGACTACTTAACTACACAAGATAAGACAATCATTGAAAATCAGCCAAAAATACATAAGATAACCCATAAGCAAAGTTGGAGACATATTCATAGAGACAAACACATATATAATTTAATTTGGAAAACATATGAATGATTTGTATTTTAATTAAACCCAACATTAGTTTCCTGAGTGAAATTTAGTTTTCAATTTGGGTGAATGAAGATCTTTCTGGGGTTAAATGATTCTTTGTTCTCTGTTTCTTGATATGGACCTGTGCTGGGGATTGGTCAGCTGTTCAAGTGCAATGCACTCGGTTTTGGTTCTGTGCCAGGATTAAACCTGCGATACTTCACATTTCATATATAAACCCCGATGAAGGGTTTCTAGGAGATGGCTGCCCCATAACATATGTTTTGCTAAATGTTTACTATCAGTCTCACCATCATCCTCTTGAATGTGGTATTGTAACTAAAACTCTTCAGGAGATTCTACTTAAAACTAAAATCATGTATATTTCAAGAAACTCTCCTGATTTGAAATGCCTCTGTCATGTGTTGTCTGCAATCAACGTCCTCTTTTAAAGAAAGTAGAAAGGAGAGACGAGGAAACTGACAGTGTTACTGAATGGGAGATAGAGGTGAGGATACACATTGTGGATGAAAACATGAAAGTTATTTCTACAACTTAATCTGTAAGTATCTGACTGCCATGCTCCCTTGTGTATCAAATGATATAACTTTATTGCAAGAGAAGAAACTGCGCTGTTCACCTTGACATTGAGAGGAAATTTGGAATCTCTGTGGTGATTGCTTAGGACTGAGGATTTAATGTGCTATTTTGTGTAAAACTTAGAAGCAGAAATGGGATTTAATGATCTTAACTATTATCCATCTGAAAATCCTAACTTGTGGTTTTAAATAAAATGGCATGCTGCCTTCCACTAATCCCTTTTTAAAATAGGAGCTGCCCCTGCTTTTAACTTTACAAAGTTTAATCTATGAATAGATTGCACTATTAAATTTTTTTTAAAAATCCACATTGACTTGAAGTGTACAGGCAGAGTTGGAAACTATAACATCCAAAATTATAATACATAGGTAAAACCCAAAATAAAATCAACTGCTGCCCTGGAACCTATTCTAAATAATTGAGATAATTAAGACAGTAATACGGAATTGTAAAGAAAATAAGAAAACATTTCCTCACAAAATCTTGTATGCAAACTTTTTTTTTTTTTTGAGACAGAGTTTCACTCTGTCACCCAGGCTGAGATGCAGTGGCACAATGTCGGCTTATTTCAGCCTCTGCCTCCTGGGTTCAAGTCATTTTCCTACCTCAACCTTCACTGAGATTACAGGTGCCTGCCACTACACTTGGCTACCTTGTATGCAAACTTGATGTATCATTTATAAAACTTTTTTTTTAGACAAGTACAATATTCTACCATGACTTTGCATTCATGAAGTTTGGGTGTCTTGAATCTTTGACATGTAGTGTATGACAGTAAAATTTTACAGAAAATACACAATAACCATTAATAAAAGGTTCTAATAAGAGAATTTTAATGCATAAGAATTGAAAAGACACCATAAATAATTTGTTATATTTTTAATATACTGATGCCATTCTTACACAAAATTAAAAGGCTGGGTAAGTTGTGGTCGCTCACACCTGTAATCCCAGCACTTTGGGAGGCTGAGGTAGCAGATTGCTTAAGCCCAAGAGTTCACTACAAACCTGGGCAGCATTCGGCGATCCTGTATCTACAAATAACAATAATAAAAAATAGCCAAGCGAGCTAATATACATTTATGGTCCCAGCTACTCAGAAGGCTGAGGCAGGAGAATTGCCTGAATCTGAGTGGTCAAGCTACAGTGAGCTGTGATTGTGCCATTGCATTCCAGCCTGGGTGACACAGTGAGACCCTGTTTAAAACAACAAAACTAAACTAACAATTAGCCAGGTGTAGTGACATGCACCTGTACTCCCAGCTACTTCAGAAGCTGAAGTTAAGAGAATCATTTGAGCCTGGAGTTTGAGTCTGCAAGGAGCCATAATTGAACTACTCAACTCCAGTCGGGGTGACAGAGCAAGGCCTTGTCATAGATAGATAGATAGATAGATAGATAGATAGATAGATAAAATACAGCTAGAGAAAGAGTAAATTTAAAAAACAACGTAGTATGACATAATTTTTAAAATAAACTTTATGTGTATCACTTAGAAATTTATAGAACGGGCTGGGCGTGGTGGCTCACGCCTGTAATCCTAGCACTCTGGGAGGCCGAGGTGGGCAGGTCATGAGGTCAGGAGATAGAGATCATCCTGGATAACACAGTGAAAACCCATCTCTACTAAAAATACAAAAAATTAGCTGGGCGTGGTGGTGGGAGCCTATAGTCCCAGCTACTCGGGAGGCTGAGGTAGGAGAATGGCGTGAACCCGGGAGGTGGAGTTTGCAGTGAGCCAAGATTGCGCCACTGCACCCCAGCCTGGGCAACAGAGCAAGACTCCATCTCAAAAAAAAAAAAGAAAAGAAAAGAAAAAATAAATACCTAGAACATAGCCAGAGGAATAAAAAACAACCACTTAACAGTTTTTCTCAAAGAAAAAAAAAGTGAGTTTGAAGAGAAGGGAATAAAGGGGAGACTTTCAGTTTATTATGTTTTTATTTTTTGAGGCAGGATCTCACTTTGTTGCCCAGATGGAAGCACAGTGGCGTGATTACAGCTCACTGCAAACTTGGCCTCCCAGGCTCAAACAATCATCCCACCTCAGCCTCCCTAGTAGCTGGGAATACAGGTGTGCATCACCACAACTGGCTGATTTTTATATATTTTATAGATAGGGGGCTTTACCATGTTTCCCAGACTGGTCTTGAGCTTCTGGGCTCAAAAATTTCACCTGCCTTGGGCTCCCAAAGTGCTGTGATTAAGCCACTGAATCAGCCAAGGATTTTTGTTTTGTTTTGTTTTTGAGGTGGAGTCTCATTCTGTTGCCCAGGCTAGAGTGCAGTGGCATGATCTCAGCTCACTGTAGCCTCTGCCTCCTGGGTTTAAGCGATTCTCCTGCCTCAGCCTCCTGGGTAGCTGGGACTACCGGCACCCGCCACCACGCCCAGCTAATTTTTGTATTTTTTTAGTAGAGACGGGGTTTCACCATGTTGGCCAGGCTGGTCTCAAATTCCTGGTCTCATAATCCACCTGCCTCGGCCTCACAAAGTCCTGGAATTACAGACATGAGCCACCACTCCCAGCCACCAACTAAGACTTTTACTTTATAAAGATATTTATGACGTGTTCTTTTCTTTTTACATTATACATTTCATTTATAATTGTAGATCCAAAAAAAAGGCGATTGTTACTGTCTGGCATCAAGGCAGTGGTATTGTCTTCACCAATATTTGCACTTCATTAGTAGAAACCTGTAAGGGAAAGCCCAGAAAACTCTAAGGCAAATAAATTACGCTTGCAAAAGTGAGAGGATTATCTTTTATTATAACCAATATTCCAGGTGAGGGCTGGTCACGATCTACCACTGCTCCATCTCACTCGATAACTCTCACACCTGCCAGGGTCAGAAGGAACAGAGAGAAGGAAAAATGCCAGTGAGTTTTCTTTCCCGCTAAGGACCTATTTGGCAAATTTCCTATCACGAAGTAGAAGATGGACTAAGAATAAAACTTGTGCCCTTGCAGATGCTAGTAGAGATGCACAAAATAGAAAAGGAGGTAAGCCTACACACTGTGAAGGCAGAGATCCAAGTGTTCACATTAAGAAAGCAGTATCAAACTTCAAAATATGGGAAAGATATTTTGAATAATGTCAATGAGGCCAAGCACAACATGCCCAGCTTCATAACCAATCCCAGCAGCATTAGACTGAGGAGCTCTACAGG
Source organism: Rhinopithecus bieti (assembly GCF_001698545.2). NCBI lineage: Eukaryota > Metazoa > Chordata > Mammalia > Primates > Cercopithecidae > Rhinopithecus > Rhinopithecus bieti. The sequence continues at coordinate 47,523 of NW_016822628.1, read as the reverse complement.
TAACTATGCTTCTTCAACAAATTCCACTGGAGAGGAAGAGCGTGGAGTCTGACAACATGACACAAATGTCCTTACTGTATAAGTCCAAAATTTAAGAAAAATGAATCCCACAAGAGATTCCTCATGCTTCGGCCGTGCGTGGACCAGTCAGCTTCCAGGTGTGACTGGAGCAGGGCTTGTTGTCTTCTTCAGGGTCACTCTGCAAGGGTTGTCCGGGCTTGGTCTTGCCTCCCAGGTTTCAGGCGCTGCAGGTTTTACACGGCTGTGGTGGATCTAGGCTGGGATTCCCTCTACCTTCACAGTGGTGGGAGCGGTCAAGATAACAGTCTGGGGTCCTTTCCACCATGGGCACAAAGAGGCTACGTTCCAGTCCTTGATCCACACTTGATCACCTGGGGAGAAAGGCTGAACTGGGGAGAATAAGCTAACAGGGCATCTCTCATTTACCCAGGCTGAGATTGTTTGTGTAATTTTCCCTAAAGTCTGTAACTGTCGCTGTAACTCAATTTCACCTAACTCTCGGGGAGTGCCTGGAATATGGGAGGGGGCCTATGATATAATATTTCATAAGGGGAATCTCCTGTTCTTTTAGAAGGGGTACATATAATTTTAAATAATACCATAGGGAGAGCCTGTATCCATTTTAATCCTGTTTCCTGACATACTTTCCCTAAACTATTTTTGATAGTCCGGTTCATCCGCTCCACTTTTCAGAACTCTGAGGCTGGTAGGCAGCATGCAATTTCCATGTGATCCCCAATACCTTTGCTGTCTTCTGTACCAAGTCAGCCACAAACGCCGGCCCGTTATCTGAGCCCATCCATAAGGGCAGTCCAAATCTAGGAATAAGATCTCGAGGAAGCACACGGGTTACTTCACGAGCTTTCTCAGTTCGTGTTGGATAAGCCTCAACCCACCCAGAGTAGGTACACACAAGAAGTAGTAAATACTTGTCACCTCCACACTTTGGCATCTCTGTGAAGTCCACCTGGAGGTCTTCAAAGGGGGCTGCTCCATAAGCTTGTATGCCGGGCGGAACGGCTGGACCTTGTCTGGCATTATGCTGTTGGCAGGTAGCACACTGCTGCCTCACCATTTTGGCAAGGGCTGACAAATGTGAGATGTAGAAATACTGACCTAACAACTTTTCAAGTGACTCCTGACCTAGATGGGTGGTTTCATGCACAGCCAGTACAACTGCAGCTCCTAGCAGCTGTGGCACAGCTACTCTCCCATCTGGTAACGGAATCCATCCTTCCTCCATCACTTGTCCTCCCTCTGCCTGGAGAAAGTCCTTTTCTTCTTTAGAATAAGTAGGTACAAGATCAGGTGCTTGAGGGAGCAGGGGGGCTGTGATTGATGCCCAGAAGGGGGCAGATGCTGCTTTTCAAGCCTCTGAGTCAGCGCGGGAATTCCCCAAACCCACCAAGGTGGAAGCTCGCTGGTGTCCTCTGCAATGCATAACTGCCACCTTGTGGGATTTCCATACTGCTTCTAATAATTGCAAGATTTCTTGTTGATATTTTATGTCCTTTCCCCCAGAGTTCAATAGGCCCTTTTCTTTATATAATGCTCCATGTACTTGAAGGGTTAAAAAGTCATACCGAGAATCAGTGTAAATGTTTACGGTCTTACCTTCACTGAGTTCTAAGGCCTGAATTAAAGCAATGAGTTCAGCTTTCTGGGCTGAAGTGTCCTGGGGCAATGATCTGGCTTCAACAACAGTGTCCAGGGTTACCACTGCATACCCTGCACATGTCTCTCCTTGTGGGTTGATGAAGCTGCTCCCATCCACGTATAGTTTCCAGTCTACTGATGCCCAGTCTACTGGTCCCGGAGGTCAGGTCTGCTAGAGTAAACTGAGTCCAACATTTCTACACAGTCATGCTTGACAGGGCTGTCTGATACTGGGAGCAAGGTGGCGGGATTCAGGGTATTACAAACCTCAATGGTTATGCGGGGATTCTCACTGAGCAAACTTTGGTACTTGGTGAGTCTAGCATTAGTTAATCAATGATGTCCTTTAGTATTCATTAAAGTCACCACAGCATGGGGGCCCTTTATGTTCAGGTTTTGCCCAAGAGTCAGCTTATCTGCTTCTTGTACTAGCAGAGCAGTTGCTGCCAAGGCCCTCAAACATGGGGGCCATCCTTTAGAAATCCCGTCTAGTTGTTTAGAGAGGTAGGCCACAGGCCTCGGCCAGGGCCCCACAGTTTGGGTTAAAACTCCAACTGCCATCTTTTCTCTCTCTGACACATACAATGTAAAAGGCTTTGTCAGATCAGGTAGCCCCAAGGCTGGGGCTGACACAAGTTTTTCCTTTAACTCAGGAAAGGTTTGCTGTTGTTGGGATCCCCATTCAAAAGGTTCCCAGTCCCCCCTTTGTGACCTCATACAAAGGCTTGGCTAATATTGCAAAGTTTGGGATCCACAGTCTGCAAAACCCCACAGCTCCTAAGAATTCTCTCACCTGCCTTCTGCTCTTAGGCTCCAGTAGATTGCAAATGACCTGCTTTCTTTCTGATCCCAGGCTGCGCTCCCCCTGTGGGATAGTAAATCCCAGGAAATGTACCTGCTGTTGGTAGATCTGAGCTTTTTTCTTGGACACTTTATACCCACAGTCCTCCAGGTGCCGGAGTAGGGCATCCGTTCCCTTGGCGCACCCGACTGCCGTGGGGTGTCCCAGCAGAAGGTCATCAATGTACTGGAGCAACACGCAGCCTAGGTCTCTGGTGGGAAACTTCTGGAGGTCTCGAGCCAATGCCACCCCAAAGATGATGGGGGAGTTCTTGAACCCTTGGGGAAGCCGGGTCCAAGTATACTGAGTAGTGACACCTGACTCCGGACCTTCCCACTGAAAGGCAAACAGCTTCTGGCTCTCAGGGGCTAATCTGATGCTAAAGAAAGCATCTTTCAGGTCCAAGCAGGTGAACCAGATGTCCTCACCTGGCAGCAACTCCAGCAATGTATATGGGCTAGGTACCATTGGATGTAAAGTCACTGTAGCTTGATTAACCGAGCACAAATCCTGTACTGGCCTGTAGTCCTTGGTCCCTGGCTTGGGAACCGGCAGGAGGGGAGTATTCCATGGAGACTGACAAGAAACTATAATTCCAAAGGTTCTTAGGCGCCTGAGATGGACCTGGATATGTTCAAGAGCTTCTCTGGGGACCGGGTACTGTTTTTGCCTAACCGTCTGGGCCCCAGGCTTAACTTCTATAAGTACAGGGGCTTGGTTGACTGCCAACCCTGGAGGGTTGTCTTCCGCCCACACTTTTGGCCACCGCTTAGCCAGAGCTGGTCTTATCTCTTGGCCCGGCTCAGTTAAGAAAAGTCTCCATTCCTCCTCTCGGGGTACCGTAAGGGTCATAATGACTCCTGTTCCAGGTAAGTTTAGCAGCAAAGAGCCATGCTCTGTAAAAGAGATAGTGGCTCTCAGCTTGCTAAGCAAGTCCCTTCCCAACAAGGGCAACAGACAGTCAGGCATGTACAAAAACTGATGAATCACTTTGTGTCCTCCTACAGTACAAGTCTGAGGCAAGCAGAAAGCTTGCTTTGCTGAAACCCCCGTGGCTCTGATTATGTCAGTAGTCTTTTTGGATAAGGGGGCAACTGGGGTGGTTACTACAGAATGTTCAGAACTGGTATCTACAAGAAAATCAATGTCTTTACCCCCGACTGTCATCCTGACCATAGGCTCTTTGGGGGCACATAAGCCTTGTCCCCCTCAGTCCAACAACCCTTCTGCCAGGTTGAGCAGGGTCCCTTCCTTCTTGTCTGGGGCCTCCTGCTCTGATTCTCCTTGTTTTCCCTTTAGCTGAGGGCATTTGTTCTTCCAATGTCCAATTTGTTTACAATAAGCACACTGGTAACGCTGCAGACTCTGACAGCCAGGCTGAGTTTCTTTCCCGGGGCCACCCTTCCCTTGCCTCTTTGACCCCTCTAATTGCTGCAGCTAACAGGTCGCCATTTCACTGGGTCTGGAGTTCATTCTCTTTGTGATTTTCCTTACGGCTTACTGCATCCCTGTTTACAAACACCTGGTAAGCTATTTCTAATAACTGTGATGTATTCATCCCTGCAAACCCAGCCTGTTTCTGCAGTTTTCTTCTAATGTCTTCTGTGCTTTGACTAACTAAAGCCATGTTAGTCATGTTAGTCATGTGCTGATTTTCAGGGCTATCAGGATCAAAGGGAGTATACATATGATAGGCCTCACACAGTCTCTCATAGAATTGTGCTGGACTTTCTTCTTTTCCCTGAATGACCTCAGAGACCTTGTTAACATTTGTGGCCTTCTGGGCTCCCCTCTTTAATCCTTCCAGGAGAGCGTCCCTGTATCAGTTCAGCCTTTGCACACCCTCTCTTTCATTTGGGTCCCACCGGTGGTCGGTTCCTGGTAACTGGGTCCTTACATACTCTTAGGGGTTTTGGTAATCAGCTGGTACATGTTCCTCTAGCCACTTGGTTGCTGCTTGGAGCACTCTCTGCCTTTCATCTGTGTTAAAGAGGAACATGAGCAACTAGTGGCAATCAGCCCAAGTGAGGTTATGGGTCTGGATAATAGCTTGGAGCAAATCAATTAGAGCTTGTGGCTTTTCAGTATAGGACAGGGTATTGTTTTTCCAGTTGAGAAGGTCGGCAGAGGTGAAGGGCTGGTACACAAAAACACGCGTCTCCACCATGTGACCATCCTCATCTATCCCAGTATGCCGCTGCTCTCTCAGGGGCATCTGTACCCCAGTTTTGGGTCGCAAATGAGCTGCCAAGGGAGGAGTTTCTCCTGAGGCTTCACCTCCTCTCTTATCTACTCTGGGTGGCCTAGGGATATGTTTGTCTTGTGGAGGCGCAAGCACTGTGGGCTCAAGAGTGGGGAGTCTCTCTCCCTGGTAAGGGGAGGGCACCACTGGGATCACTGCTGCCATCTCCTGCAATGGATCTTCTGATGTTGGGTCGAACAGAACTTCAGGAGTTGATTTCCCTCTGCGAGTGGAGCGGGATCCTTCCTTGGCTATCTGTCCCTTTGCTACTAGCACTGCTGCCGCCTGCCCTCTTAGCCACTGTGGGGGATCTAGCACCAGCTGTAACCAAGTGTCTATGTATGGGAACTGGTGTGAGTGTCCTGACTTACCAGTTACCTTGTGCCATACCTTAGAAACAAGGACCTGTCCAGGCTTCCTTCTGATGGCCAACCCTCTTCTAATGTTGGCCAATCTATTTCACACAAAGTTCTAAGTTTTCCTGGTGTCATAGTAACCCCATAGTCTCCATTAAATCCCTTCTTAAAATTTTTCAACATAGTTCCTAGCAGAGTGAACTCACTTTGTGTCTGACCCATGTTTCCTACAAGACAAAACACCACGCTCACACCACACGCACACCACAAAACAAAGAACAGGTAAAAAGGGCGCACACACACCTTTTCAGTTTATACCAAACCAGAATCAAAAACGAAATCCGAGTATCCAGAAATCCGAGCCAGGTCAAAACCAAAACCAAAGTATCAAACAATTCAAGTCAAGTCAAAAACAAAAACCAAAGTGTCGGTACAGGCATGCCATGGGTGATCACGCCATGCTTCCACTCAAATGGAGTGGGTAAATTCCAAAGACTAGCCTTACCAAGTTTCAGATGTCTGGACTTAAAGTGCCCGTTCCTTCCCGGTGTTCAGCCACTGTGTTGATCCTCCGCGGGGGCCTGCTGTGCACTGCTCTGATGAGGCATTCCATTGGGGCAATTGCCTACCCAGGAGCGCTCTCAGGATCTGCATCACTCAAGCTGGCCAAAGTCCCCACAGAGATGCTCTAAAGGGCAGGCATAAGCTGCCTAAGGGGCTGCCTCGACCATCCGCTAATCACCTTGCTTCCCGGTCAGGGAACCAAGAAATATAGCAGGACGAGCTGCAGACAAAACTCCTGAGACACCGGATTAAAGAAGGAAGAAGTTTTATATTCAGCTAGGAGCGTCGGCAGACTCGCGTCTTAAGAGCCGAGCTCTCTGAAGAAGAAATATGTGGTCTTTTTAAAGGCTTACAACTTCATGGGATCCATGTAAAAGGGTCGTGATAAATCAAGCAAGCGTGGAAAATGTGACGGGGGGGGCTACATGCATCAGCTAACAGAACAAAAAGTTTTACAGTGCCTTCTCATACAATGTCTGGAATTTACAGATAACACTAGTAGTTTTGGTCAGGGGTTAATATTATCATTATTATTTTAACCACCAGGGCCAGGTGGTGGTGCCAAGGTCGTCTAGCTATTTATCTTACTTCTGTTTCTTTCCAACTTTTGCTTTCTCCCCCTTCTCCTGTCTTATAAACTAGGGAAAAGGGGAGACGGGGAAAAGCCAGGAAAGACAGCAGGAGAAGTGGTGGTCTCATTCTATAGGATTGTAGTCTGGTAGCCCTGTAACCAATGAACTGGAAACTGATAAAAGACCATAACTCCAAGCATGCCTGGCTAAGGACACACCTCCCTATCCTTCGCTCCAGTGCTACACACCGCCCCGAAGCCCGGTGCATGCTGGGATTACAGTCTGCAGGCCGGGGTGCAATCGCTGGAAACCATTAAGAGACCATAACTCCCAGCATCCCTGGCCAGGGACGTGCCTCTCAGTCTTTCCCTCCAGCCGTTACACACCGCTCCCATCCCTATGCATGCTGGGATTGTAGTTCGGTAGCTCTGCGACCAATGTGCTGGAAACCGTTTAAGGACTATGACTCCCAGGATGCCTTGCAAGGGACCCACCCTCTTGACCCTTCCTCTAGGTCTCGGCACCGCCTCTAAGCCCGGCGCACGCAGGGATTATAGTCCGACTGTGGCGACCAGAAGGCTGGTTGTGGATCTGAGACTACAGTTCCAATACTCCGGGGAAAATCTCGTCTTCTCCTCCCCCCTCCATGTTTCCAGTGCAATTCCTCCCTGCTGAGAGGAGCCTATCTCTTCCCAAACTTCTTCTGCCTGCGAGGAGACAGCTTGGCCAGGGCAGGTGGTCTCACTTGTAATTGTGACAGTCTCCCCAGTTGCCAGTTGCATGACTAATTGTGCCTGAAGTTTGATTTCCCTCTGACAAGAGAGATCCCGGAAGCCTCTCACAGTCTACCCAATGTTGCCACAACGCTTGCCCTCGGGGAGCTGGGCGCGCCCAGCCCTTTGCAGGGCCCGTTGCTCAGCCCCGCCCCTTCTCGTCACCTGTCTCCTGCCACGCCTCTTTGAACATGCACGGTGCAACCGTTCGGTGGTGGGGACCCAGAGCCTCTCGGGATCCCTTGCGGGAAGCTGCCTTCTGTCTGAAACCATCAGTTCACTGCCACAATTGAAAATACCTGGTCCCTAGTAGTCTGGTACTTGCTTTTTCAAAGCCACCTTTTCTTCTATTCTCACTCCTTGGACCCCCGGGGTGGTTGTATGGCTCATACCTGGGTCAAACCTTTCAGAGGGATGCTCCTGCCAACTTAATAGAGAAAACGTCACAGGGGAAAGACCTGACCCCTTCTTTCTACAGCTAGGAAACCCAGGACTTTGATATTCTAGTGTGGACCTCTTGGCCATACTTAATACAAGCCAACAGAACCAAGCCCCTTGGTCCTTCTCAAAACATTTATGAAGTTTATGTAGTGAGGTAGTATACAACGTCTACATTTCTGCCCTGAATAAAGCTCCCTTGGAAACTCTTAATTTTCCTTTTAAAATGTCTTTTTAGAAGCACTTTTTATATTTTTCCGTGAAACTCAACAGTGAGAATTCTCAATTTATGTTTCCGTTTAGTTTCTCAGATTAATTCTAATTAGTACTCCACTGCTACATGCTCCTTATTCTGTGTTAGGCACAGCCTCTGCTATGTGCAAGGAAGATGCACAAGGGTAGAATATCTGTGAGACGTCTTTCTGAAGCATCAATATTATTACACGATTTGGAAAGAACAAATTTAAAGATTTTTCAAAGTAAGAAATGAAAAATTTCGAAGGCCGGAAAGTCATCTGCCTTTGATAACAGTCATCTTTGCAACAAAACAAAACAAAACAAAAACCACGCCGAGAATAACCTATCTTCCAATCTATTTACTATTTATTTCCATAATATCCATAAATAGTAGCAGTTAGAAATCACAGCAAGTCAAGCAAAAGCCCTGCCCTGCCAGTTTCGTAAACCACAATATGGCCTTGCTGTGGTTTTATTTGTATTTTGTTTTGTATTTATTGACCTTTTGGATATAAGTATTTAGGTATTTGGACAGTTTTTGGAAGTATTCTGCTATCAGTTGTGGTTTACTTTTGTTCCCTATTTAACTTTTGTCTCCTCAGATTCAGTCATTCCACAGGTCTCGAAAGCTCTGTGCATTTCCTTTAAACTTTTTGTACTTTTTTTTTCTTTTTTTCCAGACTGAACAATTTCTATTGCTGTGTCTTCTGTTTTAAATCTGTGGATAAACTCAAAAGTTTTTTTTTCATTTCCTTATCTTTCTATTAGGTTTTTTGTTGTTGTTGTTGTTATACATAATTTCTATTTCTCTGCTGAAGTTCCACATCTGTTTATGATGAGAATATTTTACTTTTCCCCATGAACATATTCACAAAAACTGCCTTCAAATTCTTGTCTGTTGATTGCAACATCTTGGGATTTCTTCCTCCTGCTTTTGATATTATGTATGGATTACATTTTCACTTTTCTTTACATGTCTTATGAATTTTAAAATTGCATACTAGAAACTATAAATGATAATTATAGAATAGAAACTATGGATTTTGTTGTTTAACCTTAAGAGTTTTGTTTTATAAACAGGGTTCATTGGGCTAGTGTTAAGCCAATACTTATCTCCCCTGCAGTGGGCATTGCTGAAATCCTCATTCAGTTTTTATACACACATATCATGCATGTACTACGCACAGATTTTTTCTACGATAATATATTTTATTCAAGTTTCATCATTTAACAATGTGACAGTTCAACAAGCTACTCCACCATTAGTGGAAGTCAGAACCTCAGTTTTATTTGATTGTTGTATTTTATGTAAATGAAATTATATAGTATGTATACTTGTACATCTATTTTCTTTCTTTCCTTTTCTTTTTTCTCTCTTTTTCTTCCTTCCTTCCTTCCTTTCTTTTCTTTCTTTCTTTCTTTCTTTCTTTCTTTCTTTCTTTCTTTCTTTCTTTCTTTCTTTCTTTCTTTCTTTCTCCTTCCTTCCTTCCTTCCTTCATTCCTTCCTTCCTTCCTTCTTTCTTTCTTTATTTTCCCCAGGTTGCTGTGCAGTGGCATGATCTCACTGCAACCTCTGTCTACCAGGCTTAAGACGTCTTTCCACTCCAGCCTTTTGAGTAGCCAGGACTGTAGCCATGCACCACCATTCCCGGCTAATTGTTTTGTATTTTTGGCAGAGACAGGGTTTCACCATGTTGCCCAAGTTGGCACACGTACTCTATTTTATGCAACATCACATTTGTGATATTCAGCTACCTGTTGCAAATAATTGTAGTCTGCTCATTTTAAAAAGTATTTTTTTAATTTTATAAAAAAATACATTAAATTAACCATTTTAGTAATTTTTTGTGTGCAGTTTAAAGAAATGAAATACATTCACATCTTCTGCAACCATTGTCCATGTTCATAGGGAACATTTTTTCAGTCTTTCAAAACTGAAGCTCTGTACCCAGTAAACAAACCCCCTCCTATTACCCTTTCTGTAGTCCCTGGGAACTACTCTTCTGCTTTGTGTTTCTATGAACTTAACTACTCTAAGTACCTCATATGAGTGGAAACGTACAGTATAGCAAAAGGAACATGAGGAATAATAATATATACTATGTAACATATACTTATCCATTTGAATAAAAATGCTAGCAGAGATCAGTTCATGGTGATTATAGAGAAAGATAGGTAAAAAGTGAAAAGGGGATTGGGCGCATTAAATTTGTGATGTGGTGCCTCAAGTATCAGAGCAGTGAGGTTTCTGCCCCACTCGCAGGGCTGGTCAGTGGTGGGGCTGACAGCCTGTTCGAGCTGCCTGACTTCCAGAGCCCATGCTTGGTACAAACTTCAATGAGTCCTGAAAGCAGTTACAAGAACAGGCACTTAATGGTTCTGATATTTTATCACAGCCTGTTCTTGAATAGCAGCTTCAGGAAAGAGTGACAGCTGTGCGCTTCCATGAGCCACACCTCAGGTCCCAGGTTCCTCCCTAGCAGCTGGAGTCCAGTCTAGCAGTTGGAGTCCAGGTGGGACTAAACAGCTGCTGGGGAGGAACCTGATGCCAGTCAGGGAACCATGGTCACAGGCTGTGTGAAGCTGGCCACAAGAGAGGGTTTCCTCCTACCCTTGGCTCATCTGCTAGGTCTTTGCCTTTTATTCTGATTGTGCTGCTCCAGGCACTGGAATCATACCCGAAATTCCTCTTGAGTCTGAAGAAGATGATTGTTTCCAGCTATCTGGAACAGCTGCATCTCCTGGTGGACTTTAATCTTCTGGAGCCAGAGGGAAGGACCGGATGCTGACAGGACCTGGGTGGAAGATTATGTAGGGGCCTTGTAGAAGAAGGGAACAGGGCTGGTCTCTGGGGCTTTTCTTTTAAGGGACTGTCACCTCCCCTCCAATATAATGCAACCCTAACTTGTTCTCAGAGTTGAATGTAAACAGCAACTCCTCTAGGAACTTGTCATCAACTCCACTCCGCTAATTGCACCCTGCATTAGAATAGGTCTCCTCCTTCTCTGTGTATTACTCCCTTCCAATAAATCTTAGATGCAGAGGACGGGACAAGGGAATGTCCTGCCCAGGTTGATTTCTGATTTCCACCTCCACCCTCCCACAAAGTGAGGACTCCAGCTACTGTTGCCTTTCTGTTTTTCTGGGTACAGATCATATTTCTCTGGAAGACAGAAAGCCAAAGACCATCAGAAAGGCCCCCTGGTCCATAAGTAGCCTCCATTTCCAATGCTTTCCAAGCATCACCACGACCAGGGCCACCAGTGTCAGGGGATGTGCACGAAAGGGGCCTTGCAGCTCTGCAGCTTCACCACATAGGGAGCGGGACTGACGGCTGCTGTGAAGCCTCCATCACTCACGTGTAAGATACCCCTGTTTTCGAGGTGGGGAGGGCTGTGAGGCCCTCAGAAGAGAAATTTTGGCAAGGACTGAGATCTAGGAGCTCATTTCAAGAATCTCTTCTCCCAGGTCTCAGGATTCTAGTCCCTGACCTGTCTGCCCCAGGCTCACTCGCATCCACACAATCCTTCATGGCAATGTCCAGCATCACCAGGTCAGTGAGGAATGTCCCAGAGAGGGCATAAAACCTGGACTGTCAGAGTGGTAGTGGTGAGGAGCACATGCTCTCACGTGCCCGCCCAAGTCCTGTTCCCTGAAATCTCATAAACCCCTGCCTCCTGGAACCCTCTACCTAGGTGTCCCACTTGGAGTAGTTGAGAACCCTCAGCTGCCTTTTCCCAATTCTCTGTGTCTTCCTATTAGCTGGCCTCTATAGCCACCAAGCACTCCATAATTACTTCCTTGGTGGGATTTTAAGAAGCCATAAGGTCATGTGGTCCCTGGCTCCACCTGTTTTAAAACCCACATGGAGCCCAGCTCTCCCAGACCCTTGCTCTGGTCTCTCTGATGAAGGCATTTTAGGCACTGTGGCCCCAGGAGGAAAGGGCTGGAGTAGAAAAGTCCTCTGCTCTTTTGATTTGGAGGTCTCCAGCTGGGAGAGAAGAGCTCTGTTCTCTGAAACCCTGCAGCCCTTCCCCAGAACAGGCACATTCACCTTCTGCTGCCACAGCTTGATCTGGGCCCTCTGGGGCTCCTCTACAGGGCAGACAACTTACAGGTCTCAACCTGCTAGGATGAGGGACAAGGCTAGTGAAAATATGCTTCTTTCAGTTATACCTCAGCCACACTAACCTTGGACACTGGATAAGTGGCCTGAGTCAGCTGATCCAATGCTCTGACAACCTCCAGTGATCTCTGATTCTAGACTCACTCCCAGCTCCAACACTCACTGGGTGTGTCATTTTGGACACGCAGTAGGGTTTCCCTGAGCTGTTTCCTCAACTGAAAAGTGTGGTGGGAACCAAACTACCTCACAGCGTTTCTTAACACCTCAGTTTCATGTGGCTATCACAATTGCCTTCACCATCATCCCTCTCTGGATGAACCAGACACAAGCACCTTCAGATTCTCTTTCTCCCTGAGCACCATCATCACCTTGTGAGGCCTGCAAAACAGGCTTATCATTCCTAAATTGTCCAGATAAGAAAACAAAGGCCCAAAGGGGCAATTACCTGCCCAAGACCCCACAGGACAGGCCAACTCCTCCCTCAGCCTGGAGGGCCTGTCCCAGCTGCCTTCGCCTAATTCCCCAGCATCACCACTGATCAGAATTCCATCGTCTAAACTCTATGGATGACAATATCCCCAGCCAGGCCCCGTGGCAGTGGACATGGTTCTGAGAATTGGGAATCTAATGTGGAGGAAAACTTAAATATTAAATATGAAGTCAATTGAAAATGGACACAAACAATGACCACCAAGTCCTGGAACAGGTTGCATGAGCCCCTTAAGGCATTCATCCAGTGCTGTTTCGGAGAAATCTTTATTTCGATCTATTCCTATACATTAGTTATTTAAATAAAACAGACAATTGCAAAATCAAGTTGACCTTTTTGTGTTCTTTGAGCCCAGTTGTGAAGGGCACTTGTGAATGGGCCTCTTGCCAAACAACTCATTACAAAAAGAGTTAGGGTCCCAGACGCTGAAGCTTCATGAGACCTCTCCTCATCTGTACATGGACAGGTGGCCGACTCTGGAGCCCAGGCTGTTGCTTCCCAGTCTGGCGATGAATCCTCCACAGTCTGGAGAGTGTAAATATATATATATATATATATAATCTTTTCCTGTCTGTCTTTTCCATTATAATTTGCTTATTATATTATTTACTTATTATATCTGTATTGCCATATACTTGGAATAAAGGCTGTTTACCCTTAAAATTATTGTGTGTGCCTTTTCTTTTTCCCTTATGCATTTCCTGCATAGGAGACCAGGTGATGAAATCTCAAAATGACCCCACTTCCTTAGTTAAAGACTCAAAGACAATTTAGAATTCTGTAATCTGGAACACCCATTCTAGAGGCAGCCTGTATTTACTGAGAGACTCTAAAGACAGCAAGATGTTCTCCTGTTGTGTCTTGAATTTCTGGGGCTCTCATCTCAGGAAGGCTTAAACTGAGAGACTTTTCTTATGATGGAGACATTGGCTCATTCGTCACCACTGGCTCTTCTGGCCATTTGGAAGAGATTGCCCATAGATAAAACAAGGCCACTCATGGCAGGCCTATCCTGGCCAGGCCTCACATTTGATATCATCTGGGCAGCCACACACCCATCCTCATGATGATGTTTTGTGGGAAAGAAAGAGATAATGGGTCCTTTCTTGACAGGAGCATGTTTCCAGGTATTGGGAGGCTAAAGGTCTATCAAATTTATACTGCAGGTTACAGCTGGCATAAGGAGAAGATGAGTACTGGGGGTCACCTTTGTCTGTTGAGACATTTATTCTACGAGTTCAAGCTGTCATCTTGTTTTCTCCCTGGCTGGAGGTCTACCCAAATGCTCCTATGTGCCTGATCTGGGGAGCAGACTTTCTAATGGGTATTTCCCTTGTGGTGAAAGCCAGGCATGCCATTGATTCCTCTTGGCCAGCTCTCCAGGCGCTCTCTTTGCAGAACTCTGTGCAGGAGATCCCTGAGGAACTGTTTGATGAGTCCAACTACTCCATTTCATTGAACAAAAAGCAGGTGCAACATGCCAATAACCATGGCCCATGCTGGTCTGGAGTCAAGGTGGGCACAGTGAGGTCTCCAAATGGAAAAGACCAGGGAAGCCCAGGACCCAGACCCAAATATGAGGATTCCCTGGAAAGTGTTTTAGAGCTTTCTCAATTAAGGACCTACAGTCCCTTCACAGAGGAATATGGCCTCCATTAGTCCATAATGGCATCTTAGTTAGGTGCTCAGTCACCAGTCATATGCTTGCAGGAATATAAAAAGAAACACTTTTGTGTTGTTTTTACTTTACATTAGGCTGTGAGTATCCTTGCATGTTGGTGCTATTTTTATTGTTACAACTACCCACCCCAGATACCTCCTGTAGCAGGCAACTTCACTGCCTTGCCAGACCTTCTCTAAGACTTAGAAGTTCACACTGTTACTAGAGAGGGCTTTTACCCAAAAAGTGGGAATTACACAAAAGGACCTTATGTGACTTTATATATATATCTCACAGGGCTCATCTCTATAGCCTCAACAGGACAGGAGCTGTGCCCTCATGTCTTCATAAGATTCCATCAGGGGGGCCTTTCCCTCAGTAATTTAGCCTTTTAATACTGGTGGAGGCTGACATAATAAATTCTATTTCCATTTCAACCATGTTACAGGGAACATCTTATGTGTGTCCTAATAGGCTGTGACAGTTTGCTATGGCTTCCATAGTACAGTACCACAGGCTGAAGTGCTTAAACAACAAAAATTGAGTTTCTCACAATTCTAGAAGCTGGAAATACAACCTCAAGCTACTGGCTGGGTGGTTTCTCTGAGGTCTCCATCCTTGGCTTATAGATGATCATCTGCTATCTCTGTGTTCACAAGATCTCCTGTGCTACTGGAGTATGTTCTCGTTGTTCATATTTATAATTTTTCTCTTCTTTCACCCCAGAAGTTTTTTCATGTCACAATGATTCATGTCCCTCTATGATTGGAAAAGCATATAGAAAAAAAACCTGTTCTTACATTTCTAAAGGGCAGTCGAGCTTCCTGGTAGCTGGACTTTGTCTTTCACACAGAGAGATTCTGTGTCCCTGCATGCTGAGAAAGGGGCCCCAGGTTCACTCAGACATAGCTAAAAAGGTTGTACTTAGGGTTTATTTATTCATTATACATATATAACATATATATATAGCACTTTTCCAGACACTTGGCATAGTTCAGTGAAGAAAGCAGATGACAGTTCCTGAGCCACAATTTATTTTAGGGAGTCAGATGCTCACAGCAGACATCATAAGCAGATCATGTTCACAGAATGTAAGATCTGATGTTCTCATGCTCTCCTCTAGGAATGGATGAACCTCTCAGCTTCTGATCAGAACGACAGACCCAGGACAAAGCATAACATTTAAATAGATGCAGAAAACTTTCATTCTTAAAAATGTAATATCCCTTTATGATAAAAACGCTCAACAAATTAGGTATAAAAGAAATTCACTTCAATGCATTAGAGGCCATGTATTACAAATGAATAGCTGGGCAGGCAGCTCTGCCATAAGGCAGGGGCACCCACTTCCCTAGCTACTTATCCAGGGGCACAGAGAATGAGCAGATCCAGGGTTCTGCTTCACCTGGGGTCCTCTTGAGGTCGGTTTCAAGAAGACAGGAATGGGGTTCTGCCATCCACCTCTGTGGACAGCTGGAAGCAAAATGAGCTATGCTCCACCTCAGCCTAATGTAGACAAGGGATACAGGAAAACCTGTTTTCTTCCTCATAAATAGGATTGCTTGAAGTGGGTGACCTCGATGGTTTCACATACTCATAAGTGTCTGCCAGTCTTGGTTCTTCATTGGTGAACTAAGACTCTTTGCTCTGAGATTCTGCAAAAAT
Source organism: Rhinopithecus bieti (assembly GCF_001698545.2). Taxonomy (NCBI): domain Eukaryota; kingdom Metazoa; phylum Chordata; class Mammalia; order Primates; family Cercopithecidae; genus Rhinopithecus; species Rhinopithecus bieti. Next base: position 31,882 of record NW_016822628.1, on the reverse strand, counting down.
ATTTCTACTCCCTGGAGATCCTTCAAATTGGAGAGAGGCATGGCCACTTCAGAGGCATTTTGGGTAGATAAAGATGGGATAGAGCAAAATGAGCCAGAGCACTGGACTCTGAGTCTGAAGTCACAGGAAAATGCCAGCTCTTGTTGGGTTTTTGAGCTCCTCATTTGAAAGTGGTATTAAATAATTTCCCTGGATAATGGGAGAGTGCCTTATGAGTAAATAGCACACCCCAAAGGGTGGAGACAAAGAGAGGACAATGGAGGATTCCAGGGTCGCTCATTGTACTTTCAGCCTTCAGATTCTGCTCCATTGTCCCCTGGAACCCTAGAAAGCCAGCGTCCTGAGTACACAAAAACAATGGTAGCTGATTTGTTCCATGATGTTCCTGCATGAGGTCGCAGTGTTAGTGATGGCCTTGAGGTGATTACAGCCTGTTGTGTTTCTGGTGCCTATTGAGCTTCGCTGGAGCAGCTGGAGAAAGTAAGAGTCACACACCTCGTGTTATTATCAATGATTTCCACAATGTCCACTTAGCCAGTCTTTTTTCCCTTACACACACCCTTTGCCAGCTACCATGGTGGGCCCAACATGTGGTACAGAAAATGATTACATCATGCCTGCATGCCCCTCCGAGGGAAGAACTGTGTGAAGACAGCTGAACAAAAGTCTTAATGCAAGTATATATAAAAGAAAAGAGAGAGATTCTGAGCAAGATGGCCAAATAGGAACAGCTTCAGCCTCCAGCTCGCAGCACGAGCAACACAGAAGATGGGTGATTTCTGTATTTTCAACTGAGGTACTGGGTTCATCTCACTGGGGAGTGCCAGACAATTGGTTCTGGTCAGCTGGTGCAGCCCGACCAGTGAGAGGTGAAGCAGGGTGAGGCATCACCTCACCTGGGAAGTGCAAGGGGGAAGGGAATCCCTTTTCCTAGCCAAGGGAAACTGAGACTCACAACACCTGGAAAATCAGGTAACTCCCACCCTAATACTGCACTTTACCAAGGGTCTTAGCAAATGGCATACCAGCAGATTCTATACCACATCTGGCCTGGAGTGTCAATGCCCACAGAGCCTCTCTCATTGCCAACACAGCAGTCTGAGATCTAACTGCAAGGTGGCACGAGGCTGGGGGAGGGCGCCCACAATTGCTGAGGCTTAAGTAGGTAAACAAAGCCACCAGGAATCTCAAACTGGTTGGAGCTCACTGCAGCTCAAGGTGGCCTGCCTACCTCTGTAGATTCCACCTCTGGTGACAGGGCATAGCTAAACAAAAAGCAGCAGAAACCTCTGCAGATGTTAATGACCCTGTCTGACAGCTTTGAAGAGAGCCGTGGGTCTCCCAGCACAGAGGTTGAGATCCAAGAACGGACAGACTGCATGCTCAAGTGGGTCCCTGACCCTTGAGTAACCTAACTGGGAGACATCCCCCACTAGGTGCAGACCGACACATCACACCTCACACGGCTGGGCACACCTCTGAGATGATGTTTCCAGAGCAAGAATCAGACAGCAACACTCGCTATTCAGCAATATTCTATCTTCTGCAGCCTCCGCTGCTGATACCCAGGCAAACAGGGTCTGGCATGGACCTCAAGTAAACTCCAACAGACCTCCAGCTGAGGATCCTGACTGTTAGAAGGAAAACTAACAAACAGAAAGGACACCCACACCAAAACCCCATCAGTACATCACCATCATCAAAGACCAAAGGCAGATAAAACCACAAAGATGGGGAAAAAGCAGGGCAGAAAAGCTGGAAATTCAAAAAATCAGAGTGCATCTCCCTCTCCAAGGGAACACAGCAAATCACCAGCAACGGATCAAAGCTGGACAGAGAATGACTTTGATGCGTTGAGAGAAGAAGGCATCAGTCGATCAAACATCTCAGAGCTAAAGGAGGAACTACGTACCCAGCACAAAGAAACTAAAAATCTTTTAAAAAGAATGGAAGAATGGATAACTAGAAAAATCAATGCAGAGAAGGCCATAAACGAACTGATAGAGATGAAAGCCATGACATGAGAATTACGTGACAAATGCACAACCTTCAGTAACCAACTCGATCAACTGTAAGAAAGAGTATCAGTGATTGAAGATCAAATGAATGAAATGAAGTGAGAAGAGAAGTCTAGAGAAAAAAGAGGAAAAAGAAATGAACAAAGCCTCCAAGAAATATGGGATTATGTGAAAAGACCAAATCTACGTCTGATTGGGGTGCCTGAAAGTGAGGGGGAAAATGGAACCAAGTTGGAAAACACTCTTCAGGATATCATCCAGGAGAAATTCCCCAACCTGGTAAGGCAGGCCAACATTCAAATTCAGAAAACACAGAGAATGCCACAAAGATACTCCTCGAGAAGAGCAACTCCAAGACACATAGCTGTCAGATTCACCAAAGTTGAAATGAAGGAAAAAATGTTGGCTGGGTGCGGTGGCTCAAGCCTGTAATCCCAGCACTTTGGGAGGCCGAGACGGGTGGATCACGAGGTCAGGAGATCGAGATCATCCTGGCTAACACGGTGAAACCCCGTCTCTACTGAAAAATACAAAAATCTAGCCGGGCGAGGTGGCGGGCACCTGTAGTCCCAGCTACTCGGGAGGCTGAGGCAGGAGAATGGCATAAACCCGGGGGGCGGAGTTTGCAGTGAGCTGAGATCCGGCCACTGCACTCCAG
>NW_016822628.1:6444-25636 GCF_001698545.2 Rhinopithecus bieti | reverse complement strand
TACTATTGCGGCACTATTCACAATAGCAAAGACTTGGAATCAACCCAAATGTCCATCTGTGACAGACTGGATTAAGAAAATGTGGCACATATACACCATGGAATACTATGCAGCCATAAAAAAATGATGAGTTTGTTTCCATTGTAGGGACATGGATGCAGCTGGAAACCATCATTCTCAGCAAACTCTCACAAGAACAGAAAACCAAATACCGCATATTCTCACTCATAGGTGGGAATTGAACAATGAGATCACTTGGACATGGGAAGGGGAACATCACACACTGGGGCCTATTGTGGGAAGCTGGGAAGGGGTTGGGATGACATTGGGAGTTATACCTGATGTAAATGATGAGTTGATGGGTGTCGATGAGTTGATGGGTGCAGCACACCAACATGGCACATGTATACATATGTTAAAAAAAAAAAAGAGCAAGGACTATTATACGAAGTATAATAGTCCTTGAGAGGAAGAGCTGCAAAATCATTACATGGAGGGATCCAAAGTCCTCACTGAGGTGATCTTTAATCTGTGAATAGAATGACAACTGGGAGGCATCCCTGCATGAGAATGTGCCAAGGAGAAGTCACCCTTGGAGAAGAGTCTCACAGGTGTGAGTTTGACAGAGATTTGAAAGGGATCAATTTGGCTACAGACAGCCTGAGGAAGAGATAAGCAGAGGGATGGAGAATTCTGGAGCCTGGGAGATGAGGCTAGATATCTGCTCCTTTCTGACAACATTGCCCTAAACTTAGCACATTTCAACAATATATACTATCTCACAATTTGTGTGGACGAGAATCTGGACACAGTTAAGTTGGCTAACTCTGTCTTTAGGTCTCTTGTGATATTGGGGCTGTGGTCTCATCTGAAGCTGGACTGGGAAAAGCATCAGTCTTTAAGCTCACTCATGTGAAAATTGGCAGGGTTAAGTGTAGACTGAGAGCGTGACTTTCCTTCTGTCTACTGGCCTGAGCACTCCCTCAGTTCTTTGTTTATGTGTGTCTGTACATAGAGCATCTCATAGCATTGACGCTTGCTTCCTCCATTTGAGGAATACAATAGAGAGACAGAATTAGACAAACAGATTCACACAAAAAGACAGAAAGAGAAATTGAAAGACTGAGGAAGCAAACGGGAAAACCCAGTAGGAGAAAATGACAGCTTTAAAAAATATCTTGAGAGTCACTATAATTCTCCTCTTGTATTTGTATTAAAATTGTAACCCCCAGTGTTATGCTATAAGGAAATAGGACGTAATTAACTCCTGAAGTTACGGTCGTCATGATCGAGATTACTAGCTTTATTAAAGAAGCCCCAGAGGGATGTCTGTCTCCTTCTGCCAATTGAGAATATAACTTGACGTGGACAGTCTGAAATTCAGAAGAGTCATCACCAGAACTCAATCATGCTGACACTCTGATCTCAAATTTCCAACCTCTAGAAGTGTGAGAAATTAAGTCCTGCTGGCTATAAGATGTCTAGTTCATGGTTCTTTGGTATAGAAGCCTGAACTAATACAAAAGTCATACACTACTCTGTATTCCATTCGACAGAAGCTGAATTTGTGCCCCCAAACCGTTAAAAGACTAAAACTTGGATTTTTAGAATGAAAGATAAGAAACAGCTTGTTGAAATACTTAAATTTCTTCTTCTTAGAAGATTTTTTTTAATTGGCTGAAATTGGTTGGAACTAATATGGTCAACTGAAGTCCATGGAGAATGAGTTTGCTGATGTTACAGCCCAAATTTCCATTGCATGTTTCATGCTAACTCTCCCTGAATATTTATGTGACCTGTGAGGAAGCAAGAAGAGATGACTGTGCATGTCTCATGACTTTCCATATTACTACTTTCCTTCCAGCAATCCCCTACTAATCCAGAACCCACTTCTTAAGCATTTTCTAATCAATACCTTAAAGCCTGTTTAAGAAAACCGATTGAGCTGGACTCTTATCTCCTGTTCGCCAACCTACAACAAGATGCCATTTTTCTCAAAACCCAAGTGTCATACTACTGGCATCAGGCAGTAGATTATTTTGCTCAATAAAAACTGAATCACTAACCACCTAGTGCTGAGAGACTTTGTGAGGGCTTTCCCCGACAGAGGCAAGATAAGGCACATGGATATAATTCTATATATAATAAGAAGGCACTAGAAAGTTTAATGCCTGTATTAGTCCATTCTTATACTGCACTGATGTAATACCTGAGACTTGGTAATTTATATTTAAAAAAAAAGGTACAATTGACTCACAGTTCCGCATGATTGGGCGGGAGGGGGTGGTGGCCTCAGAAAACTTCCAATTATGTTGGCCAAGTGAAGAAGTGAGTGAGAGCAGGGGATATACCAGATGCTTATGAAACCATCAGATCTCGTGAGAACTCACTCACTGTCACAAGAACAGCATGAGGAAAATCCAATCACCTCCCCTCAGGTTTCTCCCTTAACACTTGGAGGTTAAAATACAAAATGAGGTTTGGGTGGGGACAAACAGCTAAACCACATCAATGCCAGAGGATGATATCTACATTTAATTTCAATCTCTTATGGGAGCAGAATGAAACTGAGGGCCAGTGGGGAAGTGACTTTCCCAAGATCACACTGCTAGACCCCAGGTCTACTTGAGTTGTGGCCCATGCTACCTTGCTACCTCCCACCTAGTCTCCTAATGCTTCCATCTCTAAGTGTGTGCGTTATTTACAGGTGACAGAAAACCATGATTTTTATGTTTTATCTTACATACACCTGAAACATTCCTTAGGAAATAGATGTTAGCATCATCCCCACTGTGCAGCCTGTGAGACTATGGAGCCCCTGAGAGGCACAATGACATACCTGGGATCACAGAATTAATAAATTAAACATAAGGACTTTAACTCAGCTTTGTATTCCCAAACCTGTGGCTCTGGCTGCATTCCATTTCCTCAGGGACTAGTGCAGGAGGTGCTGTATTTGCATAATTGTGCACAGGTAATAAGATGAAATGGGAGATAAAGGTGAGCAGTCAGTAATTCAGAAAAGCCTTTGAGAAGGTCTTGTTGAAGGAAAAATAAAACCTTCAAGAAGTGACCTCATTTCTTTGGTGAAAGACCCTAACAGTACTAAGGACTCTGGTAATCAAAAACTTACATTCTAAAGACAGTCCCCTATACAGCTCAGTTGGCCATAATCTCTCAAGAGAGAAAGATGTTCTGCTGTATACCAACTTTCTGAGGCTCTTGCTTCAGCAGGGTTTGAGTGAAAGCCTTTTCTGAAGATGCAGAAGTTGGCTCAGTTCTCAATTTTTCAACCTCAATGCTTCAAGCTACTGGCAAAAGCCACCAAATCTAAAACCAAGGAGCCCAGGGCTGTCCCATCTAAGCAAGTCTTCATTTGTAAATCCATCTGGGTAGCTTCATACCCCCTCACCATCACCATATGTGTGTGTAAGGGTCAAGAGTAGGAAATGAAGAGGCCCTCATCTGGGAACAGGAAGGAACATGTTAGGTGCTGCAAATTTGGTGAATCTTATATGATCATATCTCATGTCATGACTGGTGAGACAAAAAGGTGTCGATATCCAAATTTGTGTACTCAGATGTTAGTGCCAAGACTTCAAGCTGTCATCTAGATTCCTCTGTGGCTGAAAGTCTATGTCTGATTTGGAGAGCAGATTTTCTAATGTGGGTATTGTTCTGTGTAGGAAGCATGTGAGGAGAGAAGAAAAGAAATACACACAATACCTTCAAGGGTAATCAGCCTTTAACCCAAGTATATGGCAATACAGATATAATAAGCAAATCATATAATAAGCAAATGTTATAATAAACAAATTGCAATGGGAAGGGGAGAAGAGAAAAAATATATATATTTACACTCACCAGACTATAGAGAAATAATTGCCAGACTGGTAAGCAACAGTCTGGGCTCCAGAGTCAGTCCATTTCTGTTTTTTTGCTTGTTTGTTTGTTTGTTGGTTGGTTGGTTGGTTGGTGGTTGAGATGGAGTCTCACTCTGTCATCCATGCTGGCGTGCAGTGCCATGATCTTGGCTCACTGCATGCTCTGCCTCCTGGGTTCACACCATTCTCCTGCCTCAATCTCCCTATTAGCTGGCACTAGAGGTGCCTGCCACCACAGCCAGCTAATTTCTTTTTGTTTTATTTTAGTAGAGACGGGATTTCACTGTGTTAGCCAGGATGGTCTCGATCTCCTGAACTCATGAGCAGCCTACCTCGGCCTTCCAAAGTGCTGGGATTAGAGGCATGAGCCACAGCGCCCAGCCTATTTCTGTTATTTTAAAATGCACAGTTAACTATTATTGACTAGAGTCACCTTGTTGTGCTGTCAAGTACTATAACTGATTCATTCTTTCTAAATAGAACTGATTCATTCTTCCTAACTATATTTTTGTACCCATTAACCATTTCCACCTCCCCACCTCCAATCTTCTACTACTTTTCTCAGCCTCTGTTGACCATCATTCTACTCTCTATCGCCATTAATTTTATTGTTTTAACTTTTAGCATTAACAAATAAGTGAGAACATGTGAAGTTTGTCTTTCTATGCCTGGCTTATTTTACTGAATACAATGACCTTCAGTTTAATCTACGTTGTTGCAAATGACAGGATCTCATTCTTTTTTTATGTCTGAATAGTACCACATTGTGTATATGTACCACTTTTTTGTTTATTCTTCTGAGATAAACACTTATGTTACTTCCAAACCTTGGCTATTGTGAATAGTGCTGCAATAAACACAGGAGCACAGCTATCACTTTGATACACAGATTTTTCTCTCTTTTGGGTATATACCTAACAGTGAGATTGCTGGATTATGTAGTAGCTCTATTTTTAGATTTCTGAGGAGCCTTCAAGCTGTTCTCCATAGTGGTTCTACAAACTTATGTTCCCACCAACAGTGTATAGGAGTTCTGTTTTCTCCACATGCTTGTCAGCATTTGTTATTGACTTTTAGATAAAAGCCACTTTACCTGGGCTGAGGTAATATCTCATTGTAGTTTTGATTTGCATTTCTCTGATGATTCATAATGTTGATCATCTTTTCATATACCTATTTGCCATTAGTATTTTTTTGAGTAATGTCTATTTACATATTTTGTCTATTTTTAAAATAGGATTTTTAGATTTTCTTTTCTATAGAGTTATTTGAGCTCCACGTTGGTTACAAATCCATTTTCAGATAGGTAGTTTGAAAATATTTTCTTTCATTCTGTGGGTTGTTTCTTCACTTTGTTGATTTTTTTCTGTGCTGTGCAAAAGTTTCTTTTAACTCAGTGTGATCCCAATTTTCCATTTTACTTTGGTTGCCTGTGCTTGTGAGGTATCAGTCAAGAAATATTTGTTAATCCAAGATTTTTTAGAGTTTTCCCAATGTTTTCTTTCATAAGTTTTATGGTTTGTGGTATTACATTTAAACATTTAGTCCATTTTGATTTGATTTTTTCATGTGGCAAAAGATAGGGATCTAGTTTTATTCTTCTGCATATATGCAGATTTACCAGCACCGTTTATCGAAGAGATTTTTTTTCTTAATGTATTGTCTTGGTGCCAATGTAAAAAATGAGTTCACTGTAGATGTATGGATTTGTTTCTGGGTTCTGTATTCTGTTCCATTTGTCTGTGTTTCTGTTTTTATGTCAGTACTATGCTGTTTTGGTTACTATAGATCTGTAGTATAATTTTATGTTAGGTAATGGGATTCCTCCAGTTTTATGCTTTTTGCCCAAGATAGCTTTGGCCATTCTAGGTCTTTTATGACTTTATATAAATTTAAGTCTGTTTTTTAGACCTGCTCTTTCTATTTGTGTGAGGAATGTCAAGACTATTTTCACAGAAATTGCATTGAATCCATAGCTTGCATTGTGTAGCATGAACATTTTAATATTGATTCTTCCATTCTGTAAACACAGAATACTGACTAAAACAATCTGCAAATGAGTGGTTTTACGTCCTCTCTTCTTATTTGGATGCTCTTTTTTTCCCCTCTTTTCTGACTGCTTTGGCCAGGACTTTCAATACTATGTTGAATAGGAGTGGTGAGAGAGGACATCTTTGTCTCGGGCCAGTTTCCAAGGGAAATGCTTCCAGTTTTGTCCATTCAGTATGATGTTGGCTGTGGGTTTGTCATAGATTGCTTTTATTATTTCAAGGCATGTTTCCTCAATACCTAGTACATGGAGAGTTTTAACATAAAGTGATTTTAAATTTTAAGAGAAGCCTTTTCTGCTTCTATTGTGATAATCATGAGATTTTTGTCTTTAGTTCTCTTTGTAATATGAATCACATTTATTGATTTACATATATTGAACCAACCTTGCATCCCAGGGAAAACCCTACATGATAGGCTTTTGATGTGCTGCTGTATTTGGTTTGCCAGTATTTTATTGAGAATTTTGCATTGATGTTCATCAAAGATAAGACATTTTCCTTTTTGTTGTGTTTCTTCCAGGTTTTGATATCAGAATGATGTTGGCCTCATAGGATGAATAAGGAGGGAGATTTTCATTCTCAAATTTTGTGCAGTTTCAGTAGGAATGGTACCAAATTCTTCTTTGTATATCTGGTAATATTTGGCTGTGAATTCATCTGTTCCTGGTCTTTTTAAAATTGGTAGCCTATTTATTACTGATTCAATTTTGGAGCTTGTTATTGGTCTGTTCAGGGATTCAATTTCTTCCTGGTTCAGTCTTGGAAAGGTGTATATGTCCAGGAATTTATTTATTTCCTCTGGGTGTTCTAGTTTTTTTGCATAAAGCTGTTCATAATATTCTCTGATGTTTATTTGAATTTTTGAGAAGTCAGTGGTAATATCCCTTTTGTTGTTTCTGATTGTTTTTATTTGAATCTTCTCTTTTTTCTTCTTTATTAGTCTAGCTAGTAGTCCAGCTTTAAAAAAAAAACCTACTCTTGGATTCATTAATCTTTCCGATTTTTTTGTGTGTCTTAATCTCTTTCAGTTTAGTTCTGATTTTGCTTATTTCTTTCTTCTGCTAGATTTGGAGTTGGCTAGTTTTTCATTCTCTAGATCTTTCAGTTGTGATGTTGAGTGGCTAAATTGAGATATTTATAACTTTTTGTGGTGGTTGTTCAGCACCATCAATTTTTCTCTCAGCGCGGACTTAGTTGTGTCTCAGGGATCCTGGTATGTTTTGTGCTTGTTCTCAAAAGTTTCAAGTAACTTTTGGTTGATGCTGTAATTACATTATTTACCCAAAAGTTATTAAGGAGTGAGTTATTTAATTTTTATGTAATCATGTGGTATTGAGTCTTGGTTTTCTCAACCTTTATCTCCAATTTTATTGTACTGTGGTCTGGGAGAGTGGTTGTCATAATTTGAATTCTTTTATATTTACTGAGGATTGTTTCATGTCTGAATATGTGGTTGATTTTAGAGTATGTGCCATGTGGCAATGAGAATGTATATATTGTTGTTTTGGTGAAGAGTCCTGTAGGTGTCTATTACATCCATTTAATCTAGTGTTGCATTCCGATTCTGAATATCTTAATTAATTTTCTGCCTTAATAATCTAATATTGTAAATGGGTTGTTGAAGTCTATCAGTATTGTTGTGTGGGACTCTAAGTCTTTTTGAAGACCTCTAAGAACTTGCTTTATGAATTTGGGTGCTTGGATATGTGTGCATTTGATCCTGTCATTATAATGGTAGCTTGTTATTATGCAGACTTGCTTGTGTGTCACTGGTCTGTGTGCTTCAGTGCACTTTTTTAGTGGCTAATAATGTTTTTTTCTTTCTATATTTAGTGCTTTCTTTGGAAGCTTTTGTAAGGCATGTCTTACAGTAATGAATTTCCTCAGAATTTGCCTGTTTAAAAAGGATTTTATTTCTCCTTTACTTATGAAGCTTAGTTTGGCCAACTGTGAAATTCTTGATTGGAATTTATTTTCTTCAAGGATGTTAAATATTGGTATTGGTCTCTTTTGGCTTGTAGGATTTCTGCTAAGAGGTCTACTTTTACATTGATGATCTTTCCTTTGTGGTTGACCTGACCTTCCTCCCTAGCTGCCTTTAACATTTTTTCTTTTATTTCAGGCTTGAAGAATCTGATAATTACGTGTCTTGGTGATTATTTTCTTGTGGAGTATATTACTAGGGTTCTTTGCATTTCCTGAATTTGAATGCTGGCCTCTCTTGGGGAAGTTCTCATGAAGGATATCCTAAAACTTGCTTTTCAAATTGCTTCCATTCCCCCCTTCTCTTTCATGGACACCAGTGGGTCATTCATTTGGTCTCTTTACATAATCTTATATTTCTCAGAGGTTTGAGGGTTTTCATTTTCTTTATTTTTGTCTGAATGTCTTATTTCAAATAGCCACTCTTCAAACTCTGAGATTCTTTCTTAGCTTTGTCTATTCTTCTATTAAAACTTGTGAATTTATTATTAAAAAATTTAGTGTGTTTTTTCAGCTCTCAGGTTAGTTATGTTCTTAATACTGGCTATTTTTTCTGTCCAGTACTGTATTATTATTTTATTAAAAAGTTAAGAAAAGATTCTTAAGTTTTTTGAATTGTGTCTCAAGGTACTTCTGCATTTTAATTATCTTTATTTCTAGTCATATTCTGAATTCTACTTCTGCCATTTTAGCCATCTTGGACTGGTTTAGAACCTTACTGGAGATGTAGTGTGGCTATTTGGAGGAAGAAAGGAACTCTGGCTTTTGAGTTGTCAGAATTTTTGTGCTTGTTCTTTCTTACCTTTGTGGAGTGATATTTCTGTAATCTTTGAAGTTGTTGACTTTTGGATTTCTTCTTTTATTCTATTTGGTGACCTTAATTGTTGAATTGTGGTATAAAGTTTACTCAGTCAAGTGGCTTTATGTGTATTCATGCAGGTGAAGGTGGCTGTTCAGGGCTGAGGAGGAACTGCTGCTTAGGGCTGAGGAGAGTATAATGCTCAGGGCTGAGGAGGGTCTGCTGTTCTTTGTGTTTAATTGTACTCAAATGGCAGTGTTGGCAAAAGGGCAGGGTGCTGATTGAACTTGAGAGCTAAATATTCTAAAATGCATGTTTTACACTAAGTTTTGATCAGTCAGGAAAATTTTATGTAACCAGTGATAGTTTATTTTTTGTATGAATTTTGTTTAGGTTGTAATGTTTAGCTTTTGTTAACCCCTCACTCTTGCTGTCTTAAGTTCATTACTGTGTTTAATGGCCTACTTGCCAAGATATTTAGCATGTAAAAAGCAGGGTTTTGATTTAAGAAAAAAAAAAAGGCTTCATATTGAAGCTGAGACTTGCAATAACAAGTTGAGTGGCAAGCCTGGTATGCTGTGTCTTATTGCCAGAATCTTAGTAGATGTAATGTTTAAAAAAAAAATTGCCAAAGATATCAAAAAGATGAAAGCTTCAAAGACTGTATGTGGCAATGCAAAAAAAAAAACCACTTTAAAAAACAATCTGTCAATTATTCAAAATGTTATAAATAGTATCACCATATGACTCAGAAATTTTACTCTCTGTTATGTACTCAAAAGAAATGAAAGCCTATGACTACAAAAAGAATCAAATGTAAATGATCAAAGCAGTAGTATTTATAATAGCCCCAAAGGAATAAAAGCAAAATATTCATCCAATAGTAAAAGAAAAAATAATATGTGCGTGTGTCCATGCAATAAAATACTATTTGCCAAATTTAATAAAATGAAGTAATGATACCTGCTATGTCAGGAACAAACCTCAAAATTATCAAAGTAAGTTAAAAGAAACCAAACCCAAATGAGCAGACAATTTATGATTTCACTTAAAATAACTTTTAATACAAGGATTATATATGAAAACAGATTAATGATTGTCTGTGACCAGGGTAACAAAATCAGTAAGTACAAAAGGGCTGAATTTCTTTTTCCATAGTAATAAAATTATTTCAAAATTAGATTGTGATTATGGCTGTCTGTAAGTATACTTTGAAAACTTGGAATTGTACACTTAAAATATGTGATGGTTTTGTTATAAAATCATATCCCAGTAAAATGTTTCCAAAGGAAACATGCCAAAAATAAAATGTACTACTGTTGACTTTTGGAGAACTAAGTCACAGACTCTAAAAACCAAACCCATTTATTGTTCATCTCAATGCATGTTAAATAAAGAGGAAAAGAAAAAGATATAGTTATAACATTAAAATGTTCATAGCAAATAGTTATAAGAAAATATTTAAGTTTGTAAAAGGCATTAATAGATAGAAATTATCTGGTTCAATTTTCCAGGCCAGAAATATGAATTAAATAATAGTACTTTATAGAAGATCACTCTGAGTCACAGATTACTAGAAATTTGTAATGATGTCATCATAAGGTTAAAATATCCCTTACCAAAAATGACTCAGAGAAAAAATGTTAAGTAAAGTGTGTTGGTGGCACCCATGTCCATAGTTGCAGCTACTTTTAGTGAAAGGCCAAGTAGAAAGCTGTGCTTTTTTCCCTCATTTGTAACCAATTTCAGCACTTGAATCCATTACTGAACTCCTAAATTTATCGATAAAACATGTGAGAAGATGTATGACTTGTTTTTATTATAAAACATGGCTAATATACAGTATGTGAAAGTTTCCATAAAATTATTAAATTATTTATTTAAAAGTTATTCTAAAAATAAAAAGTTTTAGCAAACATAGCAAGAATTATACACTAACATTTATCATACGTAGCATCACAAGGCTTCAGCAATTATCATATTTTCATTTTTAATTTTTAACTATCAACTTCAATTATTCTGGTAGTATTTTAAAGTAAGTGCATTACATTTTTCAGTTTATAGAAATTTCAGTATCTATATCTAAGAAATAAAAGAAAATAAAATATTACTATAAAATCTAATTAAATACAAATATTTCCTAATATTATTTTAAACAGTTTCCTGATTTTTTATGTCACTGGAATTTAGCAAACACTGGAATTTAGCAAACACTGAGACTTTATGAGAAATAACAATTTAAGTCTAATATTTATCCTAGAGACTCAAAGTGAATATAAATGAATATATCCTTAGTTAATACAGCTTAAAAATACTGTATTTGTAAAAACACATTTTGAAGATGGCTGACACCTTTATTACAAGACATGGTGTATGTGTAGTAAATAATTAGTTTAAAAGTCAATGGAAAAGAGATTTTCCACCAGAAAGTCTATAGGAAATAAACAATTTTGGTTTTTCTGAACTCAGGACGTGAGGCCAGCTTTTAAAGCTCTGATTAAAAAGAGCCATCAAGACCCTAAGCTGGATGAGAAAGTCATCAGCAGATCTCATTTTTTAGCCCTGTTCACCAGATCGCATATCTAGTAAAATGTCCCCTTTCGTGTCAGGTTTTTTTCTGTGAACTCAGAATGACCACCGTCCCTTAGTATGCAGCCCTGCAGTGGACCCCAAAATAATAATCAATCAGGTCCAGAGGGGCTTATTGTCTTTCCAGAATATAATGATATGAGGACAATAATTCTCCCCTTGTAAAATTTAGAAAATATGAGAATATTTGCCCAATTTTTGATAACATCATACTGTGAGCCATTAAAAAAAGCAAGAATTTAAAAAGTAAGGGATTATCTGGATCCTAGGGCACAGAGATACCCTTCAAATAGAAAAGTTTCAAGCCCAGTTTTACATGTGGACTTCCTGTGTGCAAGAAAAGAATGTGTGAGTCAATAGTTGAGAAGTCTGTATGTTGCAGGATTTTAAGGAATCAGAAAGACCGATGGGGTTCAGGAGGATATTTATTAACTATTTAGGTGCGCCAACCCAGTTGGATTAACACCCAAAGGACTGAGACCTGAACAAAGAGTTAATTTACCTTTTAAGCATTTTGTGGGTTGGGGAGATTTTGCAGGGGAATCATACTACAGAAGCAAGAAACAAAGACAGCTATTCAATTGAGACATGCATTACATCGTTTCTCACTTTTCAAGGAAAAACCTGTTTTGTGACTTGAGTTTATCTGTCTAGTGACCTTGCAGCTGCACAGCTAGGGAAACAGGGTCTTCAAAATGCATGGGAAGGAAGGAGAGATAAGATTCACTGGCCACAGAAAACAAGCAGTTCATTTTAAAGGATTCCAGCTCTTTCTCTTTCTCATGGTGAGTTGGGTTTTCTTACATACAACTGAGTTTCTGCTTACACACTCTTTAATTTCTTTTGATTCCTATTTCAATCTCCACTTCAGTGGTTTTTAAAACAGAGATGTTAATAGAATGCACCACTATTTGCCACCTCTTTGCAGAGCTGAGCTGCTTCTTCTACTGGCAGTGGCTGATAGCTGGTTAATGCCATCAACTTCGTGGCAGTGTGTTGTGCAGCTATTGCCTCCATAGTTTACTGAATACTCCTAATAAACCCGGACAAAAGGCAAGGGAGGAAGAGGCAAGTGCCAAGAATAAGCAATAACCTACTAATACGAGTTTTGAAGTTTTCAAAGGCGGAGAACCATCCTCCAAACAAGGAATCCGGGGACTACCTAGACCAAGTCTGAACTGGAACATGGGCCAGCCTACGCATTCTAGCTGTGATTTCTATGGCCATTATAATGAATTTCTTGGTCAGTACTATGGATTTCTAGGCAAGAATTGGTTAAATTAAATTTTCCACATACTCCTTCTTCAAAGGCAAAGAAGTAATTTAAAGCTAGCCTATTTTGATATATAGCATTTCTCATTTGTGTTGCTTGTATTGCCAATAAACATAATGCCCTTGATGATTTATTGGTTATGATATCAAGGACTGCCTGCAACTTTATGATGCAGTCGAGGATATAGATTGGGGTGTGGTACCCTCATGACCTTTCTGGCCCCCAGGTAGCTGGCCCATAGCATTTAATGATTCTTTCAGGAGGCCGTATATTATCCTTTTAGTCTCCTATGTCCACATATTTTTTTGATATTTGGGTTTATTTTGTGATTATGCTTTTAAAATTCTTCTATTTTTATTATAAACTGGATATTCTAAGGGTTCCCCTTGCTTCAGAGGAATTAGAAAGAAGGTTGACTTCTTTGTTTTCAACACACATGCCCCTGTCCATTTAGCCAGCCAGCAGTTGCCAATACGCCCATGATCCACAGATCCAATATTGGCCAGGAGGTGCCTTTCAAGCATTTGGAGCTTCTAGCTGATGCCAAGTGTAGCTTAGAGTAGAGAATGGGGAGAAAGAGTTTGGATCTGATAAGTAGGAGTCGTTCGGACATTTCTCCACAGAGTTTTGTTTTTAGTCTAATCATAATACTGTTGCCCTAAGCAGGTTGTTTCTCCTACTGTCTCTGCAAAAGCCTTTTCCCATCAGGCGATACAGAACTTTCCAATTATGAAGGTTTTTAACAACTAACACTGACTGAGGCTGTTGGTTCACTGTCAGGGTTAAGCGAACTGAAGTTATCTTGTGGCATTAATTTCTTTGACTCCCATGGCCACTTGCTCTACATATTAGTTTCTCTACATACATAGCATGAGGAAATTTAAAGCTGCCAGCTGTGTTTTCAGCTAGTTGAGCAAATAAGTTTTTAGTTGATGGTGGAAACTCAGGCACTGGCTGATCAAAATGTTTATAGAATGACTTATGAACTTGAAATTGAGGAGTTGGATGCATTTGAGTCCTTCTAGTCTTTTTGACAATTTCCTAACAGGGGATTTAAATCTTGGTTACCATACAAATATCCAACCAGACCTAGGAGGAACTCCCTTCAGGACAGGACAATAGATAGTTCTTCCCAGGTGGTTGAGGAAAAAATGACAACGTGTATTCAGTAATTGATACGGAGACTCTTGTGGAAGCAGAGTTAGAAAAAATGCCTAATAATTCCTCTCCTCAAAAGTGTGAGCTGTTTGCACTCAGCCAAGCCTTAAAGTACTTACGGAATCAAAAAAGACTATCTCAATCCTGACTCAAAAGGTTACCTACACCCTCTCTGAAACGAATTTGCCTAAGAAGTGTTTTTATGGGAATGCATCTTGATTGGGCAGCTGGGTTGTTTTGAAATACTCAGGAACCCAACCCAGCTCTAGGACTCACCTCTGAGTGCAAAGACAAAGTTGGGCACGCTGGTTAAGGAACACTAGAATCCAGCAGCCTGGACCCCTTTCTTTGTGGTCAAGAAAGGTGGGAAAACAGATGCAGGACTGCTACATCAGTGAGCATAACTAATCCGATAAGCCGAGGTCCATGGGTGGTTATGCACCCTGGAAAGGAACTCACTTCTGAATGCAAAGGCAATGTTGGGCATGCTGGTAAAGGACCACTAGAATCCAGCAGTCCAGTCCCCTTTCTTTGTGGTCAAGAAAGGTGGGAAAAGGGGTGCAGGACTGCTAAATTGGTCAGCATAACTAATCTGATAAGGAGAGGTCCATGGGTGGTTACGCACCCTGGAAAGGAATAAGCATTAGGACCATAGAGGACGCTCTAAGACTAATGCTCATTGGAAAATGACTAGGAGTGCTGGCATCCCTATGTTCTTTTTTCAGATGGGAAATGTTCCTCCCAAGGCAAAAACACCCCTAAGATGTATTCTGGAGAACTGGAACCAATTTGACCCTCAGACGCTATGAAAGAAATGACTTATATTCTTCTGCAGTGCTGCTTGGCCACGATATATTTTTCAAGGGGGAGAAACCTGGCCTTCTGAGGGAAGTATAAATTATAACACCATCTTACAGCTAGACATCTTCTGTAGGAAAAAAAGGCAAATGGAGTGAAGTGCCATATGCACAAACTTCCTTTTCATTAAGAGACAACTCGCAATTATGTGAAAAGTATGATTTATGCCCTACAGGTAGACCTCAGAGTCTACCTCCCTACACCAGCGTCCCCCCAACTCCTTCTCCAACTAATAAGGATCCCCTTTCAACCCAAACAGTTCAAAAGGAGATAGACAAAGGGTTACACAATGAACCAAAGAGTGCCAATACTCCCCGATTATGCTCCCTGTAAGCAATGGGAGGAGGAGAATTCTGTCCGGCCAGAGTGCGTATACCTTTTTCTCTCTCAGAATTAAAGCAAATTATAATAGACCTAGGTAAATTCTCAGATAACCCTGATGACTATATTGATGTTTTACAGGGGTTAGGACAATCCTTTGATCTGACATGGAGAGATATAATGTTACTGCTAAATTAGACACTAACTCCAAATGAGAGAAGTGCCACCATAACTGCAGCCTGAGAGTTTGGCGATCTCTGGTATCTCAGTCAGGTCAATGACAGGATGACAACAGAGGAAAGAGAACAATTCCTCACAGGCCATCAGGAAGTTCCAAGTGTAGACCCTCGCTGGGACACAGAATCATAACAAAGAGATTGGTGGTGCGGATATTTGCTAACTTACGTGCTAGAAGGACTAAGGAAAACTAGGAAGAAGCCTATGACTTATTCAATGAAGTCCAGAGTTTTAAGGAATCAGAGAGACCGATGGGGTTCAGGAGGATACTTATTAATTATTTAGGTGCACCGGCCCACTTGGATTAACATCCAAAGGAGTGAGTCCTGAGCAAAGAGTTAAGTTACCTTTTAAGCATTTCATGGGTTGGGGGAGTTTTGTGCAGGGGGAATAATACTACAGAAGTGAGAAACAAAGACCATTATTCAATTGAGATATGCATTACATCATTTCTTACTTTTCAAGAAAAAAAACATGTTTTGCAACTAGAGTTTATCTGTCTAGTGACCTTGCAGCTGCACACCTAGGGAAACAGGGTCTTCACAATGCCTGGGAAGGGAGGAGAAATAAGGCTCACTAGCCACAGAAAACAGGCAGTTAGTTTTAAAGGACTCCAGCTCTTTCTCTTTCTTAGGGGGAGCTGGGTTTTCTTACATACAACTGAGTTTCTGCTTACACACTCTAGTTTCCTTTAATTTCTGTTCAATGTAGGAACACACTGGAATTCCCACCAAAACTGCATTCTCAATTTTCTTCTGGGGGCCTCTGATTGAGCCTTTACCTTATATGTAAATCCTCCCAGAGTTGTGTCTCTTATCTTAGAATTTCTATTCTTTTCTTAAGCTTGTTTCTTATCTAGGATGAAAGAATTGTAATGCCACTTTATGGTTACACCTGGGCCTTATTCTCTAAACATTTTTGCCATCTATGAAGTAAAATTCCCAGCATTAGGACAATTCTTTATCCAACTCTTATTTTTATTTATTTATTTGTTTATTTATTTATTTGAGATGGAGTCTTGTTGTGTCACCCAGGCTGGAGTGCATTGGTGCAATCTCAGCTCACTGCATTCTCCACCTCCTAGGTTCAAGAGATTCTCTTGCCTCAGACTCCTGAGTAGCTGAGATTACAGGCACCCACCTTCATGCTCAGCTAATTTTTGTACTTTTAGCATGTTTAGTAAATTTTGTATTTTCAGTTTCACTATGTTGGTCAGACTGGTCTTCAACTCCTGACCTCCAGTAATCTGCCCACCTCAGCCTCCCAAAGTGCTGGGATTACAGGTGTGAACCAATTGTTTCCGAGGAATGAATTATCTGAAACTCCTCAAGCCTTTTTGTCAGGCACATCTTGGTCTTTTCTTCCTGGCTGGGGTCCGATGAATCACAAGTGAGCACTATTTTTCTATATTCCTCACCAGTGATAATCCCTGTACCCTTTATTTTTGATTAAAAGAAATCCAAAATGGAGATAGTTATTTGAAAAGTATCTAAAGACAAACTAGGATGGCAGATGGCATGAGGAGTTGAATTAATACTCATACACGCCCAGGTGGAATTTTACCTGTTTGAACTGGGAAAATTACAGATGTCCTAAAAAAAAAGCTGCATTTGACTTGAATTATTTATACTGAGCCTGATCACACACCTCCTGAAGAGACAGCTGTGCTAAATTAAGCTGATGATTGCCTAGATACATTCTAAGCTGGCAACCAACCATTGTCCATCACAGACTGTGCTAAAACCTTTCAACTGAGTAAACTCGCAGTAAAACTTTATAAGCCCCTCCCTGACCTCATCTGAATGGAACATGATATAGCTTCTTGCTAAATTTGTGTCTCCCAGACAGCAATTATAAAGAATCATGATTAAAATGCCTCTTATTTTGTTTATTTTCCACAGGGTTTTAGTTTCATGTTTTAAAAATGCTTTTCTCAAGAAAGCATAGAGCCCATTCTCTTATCTGGAGAGAATCGCAGACCCAAGGCCTTGCAAAAGACCCAAGTAAAAATACATACACACATATAAGTAGCAAGAATTTAAGACTCAAAATATTAAATATGTTACAAAAGTATATAAGCAATAGAAATGTGATGAATAGCAAAATGGATGAAATCAACTGTGAGTTGAAAGCCTGAAAGTTCAGGTGAAGGTGTTGAAAATGCTTTAGAAAAAACTAAAGACATCACTTTTTATAAAAATAAAGAGCTGGGCTCAGTGGCTCACACTTGAAATTTCAGCTACTTGGGAGGTTGGGGCAAGAGAATCAATTAAGGCCAGAAGTTTGAGACAAGCCTAAGCAAGACCCCGTCACTAAAAATGTTTTAAAAATTATTTTGGCATTGTGGCATGTACCTGTAGTCTCAACTACTTGGGAGGCTGAGACAGGAGGATCACCTGAGCTCAGGAACTTGAGGTTACAGTGAGCTATAATCATGCCACTGTACTGCAGTCTGGAGTGTGGC
The DNA here is from genome assembly GCF_001698545.2 of Rhinopithecus bieti. Taxonomy (NCBI): domain Eukaryota; kingdom Metazoa; phylum Chordata; class Mammalia; order Primates; family Cercopithecidae; genus Rhinopithecus; species Rhinopithecus bieti. The sequence continues at coordinate 8,019 of NW_016822628.1, read as the reverse complement.
AAAATCTAGTCACAACAAAATAAAATAAAATAAAATAAAATCTAGTCACATTAAAATAAAGCATAATAAACAAGGACAAAAATAAAATTGTACAGCTTGGCAATAAAAAAAAGAGCAATTGCGTGGGAAAGGGGTTGAAAGTATAATTTCCTTTTTGTTTTCTTAACTAGTCCTTACTTAGACTTTCTCACTTAACTAAAATTTTCTAATATTTTGGTGCTCAGTTCACCCCAGTGCATTTTTAATTAATTTGTTTAAAGATAGATACTCACATAAGCTTTCCTTTGTTTGCAAATTACAAGAGCCAAATTTTAAATAAATGTTTGACCTCTAAATTTTCTAAATTGCAATATTTAATGAAACAAAAATTATAAAAAACACTTTGTAAAACATTTAGTATGTAACTGCTGTTTCTAACACATAATAAATCCAATTATGGCAGAGACTCACTCTGTTGTTGAGAATCTCTCCGTTATGTGACTGCTCCTTGGGGTGCTTAAACCTCAGCAAGAAATAATATATAAATGTCTGAACATTGCTTTAAAAAGACAATGTACATTAAATGTAGAGATATGTGACCAGCTTATAAAACTGTGCACTTTTTCCACAGCAGGCAAACTGGAACCTGGATACCCCAGGGTCACAGTTCATGAGAACATAGGGCTGGACTGAGAACAAGCAGCCTGGAGGGCGCCCAAGATGGCCTAATAGGAACAGCTCCAGACTCCAGCTCATAGTGTGAGCGACACAGAAGATGGGAGATTTCTACATTTTCAACTGAGGTACCAGGTTCATCTCACTGTGCATGTCAGACAGTTGGTGCTGTTCAGCCAGTGCAGCCCAACATGTGAGGCCTGAAGCATGGTGAGGCATCGCCTCACCTGGGAAGTGCAAGGGGGAAGGGAATCCCTTTTCCTAGCCAAGAGAAACTGAGACATACGACATCTGGAAAATCGGGTAACTCCCACCCTAATACTGCACTTTACCAAGGGTTTTAGCAAATGGCACACCAGGAAATTATATCCCACACCTGGCCTGGAGGGTCCCATGCCCACAGAGCCCCCCTCATTACTAGCACAGCAGTCTGAGAGCTAACTGCAAGGCGGCAGTGAGGCTGGAGGAGGTGCGCCTGCCATTGCTGAGGCTTTGGTAGTTAAACAAAGCTGCGAAGAAGCTCGAATTGGGTGGAGCCCACTGTAGCTCAAGGAGGTCTGCCTGCCTCTGTAAACTCCACCTCTGGGGACAGGGCATAGCTAAACAAAAAGCAGCAGAAACCCCTGCAGATGTAAAAGTCCCTGTCTGACAGCTTTGAAGAGAGCAGTGGTTCTCCCAACATGGAGGTTGAGATCTGAGAACAGACAGACTGCCTGTTCAAGTGGGTCCCTGGCCCCTGAGTAGCCTAAGTGGGAGACATCCCCCACTAGGTGCAGACCGACACCTCACAGCTCACATAGCAGGGTACACCCCTGAGAGGAAGCTTCCAAAGTAAGAATCAGACAGGTACACTCGCTGTTCAGCAATATTCTATCTTCTGCAACCTCTGCTGTTGATACCCAGGCAAACAGGGTCTGGAGT
>NW_016822628.1:0-6314 GCF_001698545.2 Rhinopithecus bieti | reverse complement strand
GCCCCTGAGTAGCCTAAGTGGGAGACATCCCCCACTAGGTGCAGACCGACACCTCACAGCTCACATAGCAGGGTACACTTCCCAGAGCAAAAATCAGACAGCAACACTCACTGTTCAGCAATATTCTATCTTCTGCAGCCTCTGCTGTTGATACCCAGGCAAACAGGGTCTGACATGGACCTCAAGCAAACTCCAACAGACCTGCAGCTGAGGGTCCTGACTGTTAGAAGGAAAACTAACAGACAGAAAGGACACCCACACCAAAACCCCATCAGTACGTCACCATCATCAAAGACCAAAGGCAGATAAAACCACAAAGATGGGGAAAAAGCAGTGCAGAAAATGTGGAAATTCAAAAAACCAGAGCTCATCTCCCCCTCCAGAGAAATGCAAGTCATCGCCAGCAACGGAACAAACCTGGATGGAGAATGACTTTGATGAGTTGAGAAAAGAAGGCACCAGTCGATCAAAATTCTCAGAGCTAAAGGAGGAACTATATACCCAGAGCAAAGAAACTAAAAACCTTGGAAAAAGAAAGGATAAATGGATAACTAGAATAACCAATGCAGAGAAGGCCATAAACGAACTGATAGAGATGAAAACCATGACATGAGAACTACGTGATGCCACCCCCATTTTCACCTCTTCGGTTTTAGACTCATAAATCTTGACTATGGGAGAAATGGTACCATAGGTTGAATGCTGATGCAGAGCATGTATCACCTTCTGAAGAACCTGGTTTTATTGTTAAGAAGTTTTGTTGTCTACTTGTTGCTGTAACCAACATTTCAAAAGGCCATTTCATCATTCTTTTAAGTCGGTTGCTTCAGGGTAATGGAAAGCACGCTAAGTCCATTGACTTCCATAAGAATGAGCACATTGCTACACTTTGACTGTGAAGTGAGTTTTTTGGTCTGAACAATACTATGTGGAATATCATGGGGATGGATGAGGGATTCTGTGAGTCCATGGAGGGTAGTTTTGACTGAAGAATTCCATGCCAGGAAAGCAAATTTATATCCTTGGTACAAGCCTACTGCAGTGAGTACAAACTGTTGCCCCCTATATTTAAAAAGTTATTCAATGTAATAATTTTACTACCAGGTGCATGTTGAATCACCCTAGAAATGATGTCATATAAAAGGCACAGTGTTAATCTGTGCTGCTGTCAAATTAAACATTCAGAATTGATTGTAGCCAGACTGGCCTTTGGGATTCAAAGTCTATGTTGCTCAGCCCATGCATTGCTTCTATTTCTGCTGGGGGTGGCAGGGAAATAAGAATGACCCATACTCACAGAACAAGACTTTTGTCCACATGATTATCAAAATTCTGCTCTGATGCTGTTAACCCTTGGTGGGCATTCATATAGAACACACATATATTTTTGTAATTTACCCAGTGAGAGGTTTATCCACAAATTTTTTCTTTTTTTGCCATGAATTTTGTAATCATGTACCTTCTGAGTCATTGACCATGTAGCAAATTCATGAGCCACAGCAGCGTTGTGGGAGTGGGTATCATAGGATCTCAAACTCCTTGTCTTAAGCAATCCTTGCCTCAACCTTTTAAGTAGCTAATACTATAGGTGCACAACCACAACACCTAGCTAACTTTGTTTTATTTTCAGTAGAGATGAGATTTTCCTGTTCTCCAGGCTGGTCTCATGCTCCCCACCTCAAGCAATTCTCCTAGCTTGGCCTGCATCGTGCTGGGATTAGAGGCATAAATCACCACACTCAGCACCTATAAGTTGATATTTTAAACAATACTATCTAGCGAAACGTATTATGAAGTTCTCTAGGGAAAGAAAGCTCACTATCACAGTGTAAAATTTTATAGATATGATGTGTGCATGTGTGTATATACATGCTTGCTTGTTTGCATAGGTGTGTGTTTTCTGAGAAATGGTACCTCATTGCTTTCAGGCTAGGATAACATTCATGTTCTTCTGATGATGTCAAACATTGAGACTCCAGGATGCATAGAACAAGATTCCTAACTGGTTCACGAGACCGTGAACTAGTGAGTAATGGGTATTTTGGAAGAAACAACTGACCTAGGGACAAGAATGAGTGTGTAAATCATCTTCTCTGTGAATGGCTTTGTCCAGAGCACGCATTTCATGTCTTTCATTCTACAGTGATAGATATTGCTACTCTGTGTTTGTGAGAGATTGAACCTAGGGTCTACTGTGAAACTCTATAGACTGGATTTCTGTCTGAGGTACCCCTGCCTCTACCCGTAAACTGTGCCACACTCCAGTGGAGAATTCCTCTCTGGATAAATGGAAGTTCCGGATGATCCAATCCGATGGGCAGAGAGTGTGACTGTTTTTCTCAGGGGCTCTGGTTGAATAGTTTTGGGAACTTTCTGGAAGGATGCTCTGCACACAGAAATGTTATGCAAGGGGAATCACGAGAAAACGGGTGACCCTGTGTCCATCCCACTTCCTCTCCTACCCCTCCATCAGGGATCACAGTTATTCCAGGATGACACGTGTTTTGGTTGTCGTTGGGCGACACCTAGCGACGACCGTTATTGAAAATATAAACATCACAGAACAGGAAAAGCTCTGGTCGCCTGCGCACAGGTCACTCGCTGAAACGTTGAATTCTGGGCTTAAGCAATCCTCCTGCCTCAGCTTCCTGAGTAGCTGAGAATATAGGCAAGTGCCACAATGCTCGGCAATGTTTCTTAAGTAGTGGTAATCTCTCTCGATGTGGTTTCCAGGTTGGTCCAAAACTCCTTTTGGCCTCTATCCATCCTCCCACCTTGGTCTCCAGAAGTCCTGGGATTACAAGCATGAGCCACTGTGCTGAGTCCTATAATTGGATGTTTTCAACAATATTATCTAATGAAATGTATCACAAAGGCATTTTGCAAAAGAGCTCACTATCATGATATAAACTTTTGTGCATATTTTGTGCTTACATGAGCGCACGTGCCTGTCTGAGTGTTTTCTGAGAAGTGATAATGTTTTCCCAGAGGGACTGGGTGAAGAGCTGTGGGGACTGTCTGGGAGGGTGCCCTGGGCCCAGAAACGTAATCCAAGAGAGATCAGAAGACCGACGACCCCATGTTCCACCGTCTCCCTCTCCTTCTTCCACAACCCCTAAACCAGGGATCCTACTCATTGCAGGCTGACATGTCGTTCGGTTGTCATTTGGCGTCACCTGGCGGTCACTGTTATTGAAAATGTAGACATCACACCCAAACTTCTGGCTACCTGCGCACAGCCAGGGAAAACTGGTTTCTCTCCGGCCCCTCCTAGATCTCAGAGACACTTCTTCCCTTCCTCCCCCAATGCCTTGTTGCCTAGGAAACCTTCACCCTGGCTTGGCCTGATTTATTTATTTATTTATTCATTTTTTTAGATGGAGTTTCCCTCTTGTCGCCCAGGTTTAAGTGCAATGGCGCCATCTCGGCTGACTGCAACCTCTGCCTCCTGGATTCAAGGGATTGTCCTGCCTCAGCCTCCCCAGTAGCTGGAATTACAGGCGCCCGCCACTACTCCCAGCTAATTTTTGTATTTTTAGTAGGGACTTGGTGTCGCCATGTTGGCCAGTCAGGTCTCCAACTCCCAACATCAGGTGATCCACCTACCTCGGCCTCCTAAAGTACTCAGATTACAGGCAGAAGCCAGAGCACCTGACCTATCATTTGTTTTCTTTTCTCTTTTTTTTTTTTTTAATAAACATGAACACTTCTATCTGTGTTTTAAAATTGTGTGAAAGAAAATAAATATTGGGGCTTCCAAATCACTCCACAAAAGGAAAAGTCAAGCTGGGAACTGCTTAGGGCCATCCTGCCTTCCATTCTATTCAAAGTCAATCTGCTCACAGCGGTTAATGCATATTTGATTGCCTCCTTTGCAGGCTAATCAGAAACTCAAAAGAATGCAACCATTTGTCTATTAACTACCTATGACTGGGAAGTCCCCGCCTCACTTTGAGTCTTCCCGCCTTTGCTAAGTTGTCCCGCCTTTGCATACCGAACCAATGTTCATCTTGCGTCGGTTGGTTGATGTCGCTTGTCTCCCTATTCTCTTTTCTTTTATTATTTATTGATTTATGAGTGAGATGAAGTCTCACTCAGTCACTCAGGCTGGGGTCCAATGGAGTGATCTCAGCTTACTGCAACATCCGGCTTCTGGCTTCCAGCGATTCTTCTGCCTCAGTCTACCAACTACCTGGGATTCAGGCACCCGCCGTAATACCCGCCTAATTTTTGTATTTTCATAGAGACAAGGTTTAACCATGCTGGCCACGCTGGACTAGAACTCCTGACCTCAGATGATCCGTCAGCCTCAGCCTCTCAATGTGTTGGGATTACAGGCTTGAGCCACCACGCCAGGCGAGTTCTCTTTTCTTTGTGAAGGGCAAGGCAAGGTGGAATGGATTCACTCGAAAGTGGAGTGCATGCCTTGGAAAGCATCATGGTTAGACCCATATGAGACAGGTTAGTTTTACTGCGTGTGTTCTCCATGTGTTGTTACCCATGTGCTGCTACCATGGTAATCCTGCTCGGTATGAGAGGAACTGTAGGTTCAGACATTTGGTGTATGTGCTTGGCTGAGGAGCCAATGAGGTGAAGTTACCATCTGTGGGATTATGACTGAAGGCCTCTAAGTCAGAATCTCACCAAGCAGGAAGGATGTGGCAGCCCTGCCCAGCTTCGGTTGGCCTCAGAGAGCCGGTCCCCTACCGTTTCTACCGGCCATGGGTTCTGCCCCGCTGCGCGCGGAGACCAGGCTCCGGTGCAGATAGCCCCTAGTCCTCAAAAACGACTGCGGCTAGAAAGGCGGTTGCCCCTTGGCCCATCACGTAGCGCGTTTATGGGGAATTTGATGCTAAACTATTAGCAGACGCCCTGCTTCTGGGTCAGAGTTTCCTATGGAGCAGAGCAGCTCCCTTACTGCAACCTATTGAAAGTCAGTCCTTCACACAAGGTCTCCCAACCAGTGTGAGGGAAACCTGGGTTTGTGGCCTGTCCTGTGTAATTGAGCCCTCAATGTCAACCTTCCTTCTTCCTTACTTTTGCCCGTGGGAACTTCGTTCCCGGGACTGCTCATGCCCACCCTCCCCCGAGCCCCGGAGCATGTATTGGGTATCTTGCTCGAGAGTCCATCTGTGCCCACTGTGCATTTGGGAGGCGCCGGTCCCAACCCGCGGGCTTTCCAGGATGCAGTGCCGGGGGTTGCTGAGGTAGGGTTGGCTCCCCTGCGGGACCTTCCACTTCTCTGAATGAGTTTCTTTCCCACCAGCCTTCTGGGAATTGCTCCACTAGCTGGGACCAGATTCCTCGAGCCTGGTGAGAACAGCTGAGGCGCGGGTGTTGGAGGTTGTGATCCTGCAATCCCTGTCCGAGTAGTGCTTGCGCGTGCCCGTGGGTGGACTTTGGGGTCACAGTCCGTCTCCACGCGCCAGGTGTGCGGGGTTGAAAACTTGCCAGTCACCACCCTTGTGTTTTTCTTCCTCTGCCCTGGCCGGGTCCCCCAGTGGACCGCGGGGGAATGGCTGGCAGATCTGCAGAGTTCGATGGCCTCAAAGGTGGGCCGGTTTTATGTGATGAGTTTCCAAGTGGGTCTGACTGCTTCCATCCCCGAGCACCACATTTAGCCTTTAGGGTGGACCAGGTGGATTATATGCTTGCATTTGGCTTCTAGATCAGCCCTCAAGTCGACCGCCTGTGCGAAGCAAGCAGCATCCATTTGACACGGCCGCGGGCTTCTCTGTCTTGAAGACCAGGGACTTGGGTCTAAGGCCCCAGGTCTCAGATCTCGGGTCGCCATGACCAGCATATGTCCGCGGGAAGCGTTGTACTTGACCCTCGACTTAGAGATTTCTAAGTTAGACCACCTGACTTTGGTCGGCACCCATATAACCTGCATTCACTAGGTGTCGCTTTCATGCTATGTTGTTTCCTCCTCTCTTATTGGTTCCACAGTATTTTCAGTTGCTCTTCGTTTTGTTTTTCTTTTACTTTTCTTGCCCCTTTTTCTACACACGGAAGTTGTTGTAGTTTTACATTTACCATTTATTTATTTATGTTTTTTGAGGCAAGTGGGAGTGTAAGAATGCAGTCTCACCTCACCGCATCCTCGACTTTCCAGGGCTCCCTGAAGTCATCTTGCTATCTCAGTCTTTCAAGTGGATGAGATTACCGGAATCTTTCTGAAATCTTTTTGAAAACTAACACTTGGCTCACTTAAGATTTCCAGGGACGGTGTCTTGGCACGTGTTTGTTGGCTGGTGTTTGTTTTGTTTTACTTTGAAGCCCATTAATTCCTGTGGTGAAAAGCAGATTAGCCC
>NW_016822626.1:0-1457 GCF_001698545.2 Rhinopithecus bieti | reverse complement strand
GGGGCTATTCATGTTATTTCATTAGAGCAAAATGTCACTGTAATGAAAAAAGAAGTATTAGCTAGACCTTGAAAAGGCAATTCAAGATTATTTTTCTAATGTGGTTTGACTTGTTTATAAGTATTTCTTAAAGCTAGTTTTATCTGTCATAGCTTATTATAAGAAGTTACATTATTGTTTTTCAAGAAATGCCAAACTGCTAAATCTCAATGGGGAGCTTCATGTGTATATTTCTGAAGAGCAAAGGCTACATGCATTTTTATTTGTAGGTATGTTAATAAACACCATTTTCTGAAAAATTACAGTTCAATAGATTATCCATAACACATCAAAATTTTAGCTCAGTGAATAAAATACTAAGTAAGTATTCAAATTATTATACTTTATTCCAAAATTTCAACTTAGCATTCTTACTCGTACGTATCTAACTAATATGTACCTAACATATCAGTTAAAAGCAGGGCAAAATGAAAAAAACAGAATGACGAAACCACATTTGGAGATTACAAATCTCATGACTCATATTTACAATTCAAGTCTGTTCGTTCATTCAAATGGATGGTCTTTCAGCTTAGTAAAAATAAAAGGAGTGGAGAAATAGTTGAGCAAGGAATGGTATATCCTTGAAGAAGCTGTGTAGATATGTCTTTGGAGAAATTACATCATATTCCATGTGGAAATGCTTGACTACTAATTGAAGCTGATGCACAATTCTGAAATAAAGTCTGTGATTTAATAGACTCCCGGAGAAGGAATCTGAAATGCCACGTTCTGTCCCCAGTTGATGTTTCTGTAAATTTTTTAATACTCTTTTATCATTTTTTATTCTGTCTTCTTTTTCATTTCTCCACAAAGAATTAGCTTTTTCCCTTCTATTATTTTCAGTGAAAAGAAGATCAATTATTTCTATATATTTATTCACTCATTTAAATTATTTTTTTCATTACGTGCGAGGCCTTCTTATGTCATTGACATAAAAAGCATTGTAATAACAGCATTGTAACAAGAAAGTTCGATGCTGAGCTTTGTAGAGGGGCAAACAATAAATAAGTTAAAAAAAAAAAAAAAAAACTTAGCCAGGTGTGCTAGTTCATGCCTGTAATCCCAGCATGCTGAGAGGCTGAAGTGAGAGGCTCATGTGAGTTCAGGAGTTCCAGACCAGCCGGGGAACATAGTAGAACCACATCTGTACTAGAAAAAAAAAAAAAAATTAGTACCAGCTACTTTGGAGGTGGGAGGATCACCTACCACTTCACTCCAGCCTGGGAGATAGACTAAAAGCCTGTCTCAAAAAATAAATAAGTAAGTAAAATTTAAAAATTAATAAGATAATTATGATAAGCATTGGAAGTGCATGAAAGGCTTTGCTAAAATAGAGAACTGGGGATTATTTAGTTTAATTTTAATGAGTCAAATAGTTTTGGCCAATATTGGTGCCAACTAATGGACCCAAAATA
>NW_016822625.1:0-3643 GCF_001698545.2 Rhinopithecus bieti | reverse complement strand
CTTTTGATCTGAGCATATTTCCTTTTTCACCATAGCCCTCAATGAGCTCCCAAATATCACTTGGCAGAATCCACGACAACAGGGTTAGCAAACTGTTCCAAGAAGGGAAGGGTGGACTGTGTGTGATGAAGTCACACATCAGAAAGCAATCTCTCAGTAAGCTTCTCTCTTGTGATTATCTGAGGATATTTCCTTTTTCACCGTGGGCTCCTATAGGCTCCCAAATATCACTTTGCAGATTCCACGAAAAAAGTGTTAGCAAACTGTTTCCTGAGGACTAAGCTTTTACTCTTTGAGACGCATTCACAGATCACAAAGAAATTTCTCAGAAAGCTTCATTCACGTTTTTAATTGAGGATATTTCCTTTATCAGCGTAGGCCTCAATGCGATCCAAAGAAGCCATTCTCAGGTTCCTCAAAGACAGTGTTAATGGACTGCTGCACGAAACATAAGTATAACTCTTTGAGATGAATTCACACACCACCAAGAAGTTTGTAAGAAAGCTTCTTTCTAGTTTTCATCTGAGGATATTACCGTTGTCACTGCAAGCTTCATTGCGCTAAGAAGTGTCCCATTGCAGATTTCCAGAAAACTGTTTTAGCAAACTGATCACTGAAGAAAAACGTGTAACTCTGTGAGTTGCATTCACACATCGCAATGCCGTTTCTCAGAACCTTCTTTCCACTTTTGATCTGAGGATATTTCCTTTTTCACCATACACCTCAGTTAGCTCCCAAATATCACTTTGCAGAATCCACAACAACAGTGTTAGCACACTGTTGCAAAAAGGGAAGGGTGCAATTCTGTGAGTTGCATTCACCCATCTCAATGCAGTTTCTCACAAGGCTTCTTTCCTGTTTTAATCTGAGGATATTTCCTTTTTTCCATAGCCCTAATGAGCTCCCAAATATCACTTTGCATTATCCATGACAACAGTGTTAGCAAACTGTTCCAAGAAGGGAAGTTTGGAACTCTGTGTCATGATGGCACACATCGGAAAGCAATCTCTCAGAAAACTTGCCTCTAGTTATTATCTGAGTGTATTTCCTTTTTCATCATGGGCCCCAATGGACTCCCAAATATCACTTTGCAGATTCCACCAAAAGAGTATTAGCAAACTGCTTCCTGAGGACTAAGGTGTCATCTGGTGAGATGAATTCACAGATAACGAAGAAGTTTCCCAGAAAGATTCTTTCACGTTTTGAACTGAGGATATTTCCTTTCCGAACGTAGGCCTCAATGCGATCCAAAGTAGCCCTTCTCAGGTTCCTCAAAGACAGTGTTAATGTACTGCTCCATGAAACGTAAGTCTAAGTCTGGGAGATGAATTCACACATCACCAAGAAGTTTCTAAGAAAGCTTCTTTCTAATTTTCATCTGAGGATATTTCCTTTGTCACTGTACGCTTCATTGCGGTAAGAAGTATCCCATTCCAGATTTCAAGAGAAGTATGTTAGCAAACTGATCACTGAATAGAAACATGTAACTCTGTGAGTTGCATTCACACATCGCAATGCAGTTTCTCAGAAGGCTTCTTTCCAGTTTATATCTGAGGATATTTCCTTTATCACCATAGTCTTCAATGAGTTCCCAAATATCACTTTGCATAATCCACGACAACAGTGTTAGCAATCTGTTCTAAGAAGGGAAGGATGGATCTCAGTGTGATGAAGTCACACATCAGAAAGCAATCTCTCAGAAAGCTTCTCTCTAGTTATTATCTGAGGATATTTCCTTTTCACCATGGGCCCCATGGGCTCTGAAACTTCACCTTGCAGTTTCCACGAAAAGAGTGTTAGCTAACTGCTTCCTGAAGACTAAGTTGTAGCACAGTCAGGTAAATTCACAGATGACAAAGAAGTTTCTCAGAAAGCTTCTTTCACGTTTTTAACTGATGATGTTTCCTTTATCAGGGTAGGCCTCAATGCGATCCAAATTAGCCCTTCTCAGGTTACTCAAAAACGGTTTTAATGGACTGCTCCATGAAACATAAGTCTAACTCAGTGAGATGAATTCACACATCACCAAGAAGTTTCTAGAAAGCTTCTTTCTAGTTTTCATCTGAGGATATTTACTTTGTCACTGTGGCTTCATTGCGCTAAGAAGTATCCCATTGCCTATTACAAGAAAACTGTGTTGGCAAACTGATAACTGAAGACATTCGTGTAACACTGTGAGTTGCATTCACACATTGCAATGCAGTTTCTCAGAAGGCTTCTTTGCAGTTTTTCTCGGAGGATATTTCCTTTTTCACCATAGCCCTCAATGAGCTCCCAAATATCACTTTGCAGAATCCACGACAACAGTGTTAGCAAACTGTTCCAAGAAGGGAAGAGTGGAACTCTGTGTGATGAAGTCAATCAGATGGCAATCTCTCAGAAAGCGTCTCTCTGGTTATTATTTGAGGATATTTCTTATTTCACCATGGGCCCCGATGTGCTCCCAAATATCACTTTGCAGATTCCACGAAAAGAGTGTTAGCAAACTGCTTCCTGAGGTCTATGTTGTAACTCTGTGAGATGAATTCACAGAACACAAAGATGTTTCTCAGAAAGCTTCTGTCCCGTTTTGCACTGATGATATTTTCTTTATCAGGGTAGGCCTAAATGTGATGCAAAGTACCCCTTCTCAGGTTCCTCAAAGACAGTGTTAATGGAGTGCTCCATGAAACATAAGTGTTAATCTGTGCAATGAATTCGCACATCACCAAGAAGTTTCTCTGAAAGCTTCTTTCTGGTTTTCATATGAGGATAGTTCCGTTTTCACCGGACGCTTCATTGCGCTAAGAAGTATCCCATTGCAGATTCCAAGAAAACTTTGTTAGCAAACTGATCACTGAAGAGAAACCTGTAACTCTTTGTGTTGCATTCACACATGGCTATGCAGTTTTTCACAAGGCTTCTTTCCAGTTTTATCTGAGGATATTTCCTTTTCACCATAGCCCTCAATGAGCTCCCAAATATCACTTTGCAGAATCCACGACAACAGTGTTAGCAAACTGTTCGAAGAAGGGAAGGATGGACCTCTGTGTGATGAAGTCACACATCAGAAAGCAATTTCTCAGAAACCTTCTCTCTAGTTAATATCTGAGAATATTTCCTTTTTCCCCTTGGGCCCCAATGGGCTCCCAAATATCACTTTGCAGATTCCACGAAATGATTGTTAGCAAACTGCTCTGAGGAGTAAGTTGTACCTCGGTGAGATGAATTCAAAGATCACAAAGAAGTTTCTCAGAATGCTTCTTTCCCGTTTTGCACTGATAATATTTTTTTTATCAGAGTAGGCCTCAATGCAATCCAAAGTAGCCCTTCTCAGGTTCCTCAGAGACAGTGTTAACCGACTGCTCCATGAAACATAAGTCTAACTCTGGGAGATGAATTCACACATCACCAAGAAGTTTCTAAGTAAGCTTCTTTCTAGTTTTCATCTGAGCATATTTCCTTTGTCACCATATGCTTCATTGCGCTAAGAAGTATCACATTGCAGGCTTCAAGAAAACTGTGTTAGCAAACTGATCACTGAAAAGAAACGTGTAACTCGGTGGGTTGCATTCACACATCGCAATGCAGTTTCTCAGAAGGCTTCTTTCCACTTTTGATCTGAGGATATTTCCTTTTATACCATTGCCCTCTATGAGCTCCC
>NW_016822624.1:0-237 GCF_001698545.2 Rhinopithecus bieti | reverse complement strand
TGATTCTCCTGCCTCAGCCTCCTGAGTAGCTGGGATTACAAGCATATGCTACCACACCCAGCTATTTTTTGTATTTTTAGTAGAGACGAGGTTTCACCATGTTGGCCAGGATGGTCTCGATCTCCTGACCTCGTGATCCGCATGCACAGGGCTTCCCCCCAACCCCCGTGGCTTTTATGTCCTTGAAAAGAACTAAGACAACTGAAATGTGCCACCATGCCCAGCTACTTATTTTCT
>NW_016822623.1:0-235 GCF_001698545.2 Rhinopithecus bieti | reverse complement strand
AGGCACACAGCCCCAGACACACAGCCCTACAGGCAACCAGGCCCCCAGACACACAGCCCTACAGACAACCAGGCCCCCAGACACACAGCTCTACAGACACACAACCCTACAGACACACAACCACACAACCCTACAGACACACAGCCTCCAGACACATAGCCGCCTAGACACACAGTCTCCAGACACACAGTTCCCAGACACACTGCCCCCAGACACACAGTCCCGACACACAACC
>NW_016822622.1:0-693 GCF_001698545.2 Rhinopithecus bieti | reverse complement strand
GATGGATTAAAGACTTAAATATAAGACCTAAAACAATTAAAACTCTACAAGAAAATCTAGATAATACCATTCAGGACATAGGCATAGGGAAAGTCTTCATGACTAAAATACAAAAAGCATGACAACAAAAGCCAAAATTGACAAGTGGGATCTTATTAAACTAAAGAGCCTCTGCACAGCAAAAGAAACTATCATCAGAGTATACAGGCAATCTGCAGAATGGGAGAAAATTTTTGCAATCTATCCATCTGACAAAGGGCTAATATCCAGAATCCATAAAGAACTTAAACAAATTTACAAGACAAAACAAACAACCTCATCATAAAGTGAGCGAAGGATATGAACAGACACTTCTCAAAAGAAGACATTTATGTGGCCAATAAACATAAGAAAAAAAGCTCATCATCACTGGCCATTAGAAAAATGCAAATCAAAACCACAATGAGATACCATCTCATGCCAGTTAGAATGGTGATCATTAAAAAGTCAGGAAACAACAGATGTTGGATAGGATGTAGAAAAATAGGAATGCTTTTACACTTTTGGTGAGAGTGTAAATTAGTTCAACATTGTGGAAAATAGTGTGGCAATTCCTCAAGGATCTAGAAACAGAAATACCATTTGACCCAGCAATACCATTACTCAATATATACCCAAAGGATTATAAATCATTCTACTCTGAAGGCACATGCA
>NW_016822621.1:0-480 GCF_001698545.2 Rhinopithecus bieti | reverse complement strand
ACAATCCAGGCCGGGCGTGGTGGCTCAAGCCTGTAATCCCAGCACTTTGGGAGGCCGAGACGGGCGGATCACGAGGTCAGGAGATCGAGACCATCCTGGCTAACACGGTGAAACCCCGTCTCTACTAAAAATACAAAAAATTTAGCCGGGCGTGGTGGTGGGGGCCTGTAGTCCCAGCTACTCGGGAGGCTGAGGCAGGAGAATGGCATAAACCCGGGAGGCAGAGCTTGCAGTGAGCCGAGATCTGGCCACTGCACTCCAGCCTGGGCAACAGAGCGAGACTCTGTCTCAAAAAAATAACAAATAAATAAATAAATAAATAAATAAAAGTCTTAGTGTAAATAAATGGGCTGTGGCATAAAATTTTTTTTTTCCTGTCAATGTGCTTTATGCAGTCTTTCTTAAATCTGTGTCACTCTTACTAAATTTACATCTCAAAAAAAAAATCTATTTGCTGTCACCTTCTTTTAGCTAATTATT
>NW_016822620.1:0-691 GCF_001698545.2 Rhinopithecus bieti | reverse complement strand
ACTATAGACCTCAATGCGCTCCCAAGTATTCCTTTGCATATTCCATGAAAACAGTGTTAGCAAACTGCTGCATGAAAAGAAAGGTGTAACTCTGTGAGATGAATTCATACATTGCTAACAGCTTCCTCAGACAGCTTCTTTCTAGTTTTTGTCTGAGGATATTTCCTTTTCCACCATAATCTTCATGCACTCCCAAATATCCCTTCTCAGACACCACAAAAACAGTGATGACAAAGTGTTCCCTCAACAGAAATGTTTAGTTATATGAGATGAATGCACACATCACCAAGGAATTTCTCAGAATGATTCTCTCCAATTTTTACCCGAGGATATTTTCTTTTTCGCCATTGGACTCCATGAGCTCCCATATATCCCTTTGCAGTGTACACATAAATACTATTACCAAACTGCTCCCTGGAAAGAAAGGGGTAACTCTCCGAGATGAATTCACATATAATGAAGAAGTTTCTCAGAAAGCTTCTTTCTAGTTTTTATCTGAGGATACTTCCTTTTGTCACCATAGGCTTCAATTCTCTCTGAAATATCAGATTGCAAATTCCAAGAAAACAGTGTAAGCAAACTGCTCAATGCAAAGAACAGTGTAACTCTGTGAGATGAATTCACCCATCACAAAGCAGTTTATCAGAAAGCTTCTTTCTAATTTTATCTGAGGATATTTCCTTTTCTATTT